>NC_060173.1:116437502-116457502 GCF_021184085.1 Oncorhynchus gorbuscha | reverse complement strand
TATAGAGAGGGCTGAATTGGTTTAAATAGATAGGGCTGAATTGGTTTAAATAGAGAGGGCTGAATTGGTTTATATAGAGAGGGCTGAATTGGTTTAAATAGATAGGGCTGAATAGGTCTATATAGATAGGGCTGAATAGGTCTATATAGATAGGGCTATATTGGTCTATATAGATAGGGCTATATTGGTCTATATAGACAGAAATGCATAAGCATTGTAGCAATTGAAAGGGAACAGTTATTCAACCAACGTTGAGAACAGCTCACCTGACACGAGACCAAACATTACACTGTTCATACTGGTATTTTCAAGACCAAACATTACACTGTTCATACTGGTATTTTCAAGACCAAACATTACACTGTTCATACTGGTATTTTCAAGACCAAACATTACACTGTTCATACTGGTATTTTCGCCGCACGTGTTGATAACGGAATGTGAAAATTGTCTACATACACTAATATGATAAGAACGTTCCTGTAAAATGTGGGGTAGGTGCAACATGAGACATAAATAACACGGGTTTGAGTGAGAGGACTAACACTGGTGTCTCGCACCGCTCCAACGTGTAATTTCCAAAACACTTTTATGACTCAAAGAAGAGTCTGTGCTTTCTCCTAGCTGTGCCGTTGAGGAACTAGAGCAAGCACACTTGTTGTTTTGGTTGGAACACAACCCTGCATACCCGCCATCACATAATTACTGTTGTGGTTTATGCAATTCCAAAAATGGCCAATTATAAATCGCAATCTGGGTCAGGTGGGCATCATTTGAAACTTTGTTCTATTGCCAACATAACTAAGTCATAAAATATGATCTTACAGTGTCAGGCTTTCACAAGACAATTCAGAGAAACAGATCTTCATTTCAGTGTGCATAGAAAGGAGTCTATTCATTCTAGTGTATAGTGCATTCTAATGTGCATTCTAATGCATAGTGCATTCTAGTGTATAGTGCATTCTAGTGCATAGTGCATTCTAGTGTATAGTGCATTCTAGTGCATAGTGCATTCTAGTGCATAGTGCATTCTAGTGCATAGTGCATTCTAGTGTATAGTGCATTCTAGTGAATAGTGCATTCTAGTGAATAGTGCATTCTAGTGCATAGTGCATTCTAGTGCATAGTGCATTCTAGTGCATAGTGCATTCTAGTGCATAGTGCATTCTAGTGCATAGTGCATTCTAGTGCATTCTAATGCATAGTGCATTCTAGTGCATTCTAGTGTATAGTGCATTCTAGTGCATAGTGCATTCTAGTGCATAGTGCATTCTAATGCATAGTGCATTCTAGTGCATTGTAGTATTCTAGTGCATTCTAGTGTGCATAGTGCATTCTAGTGTATAGCATTCTAGTGCATTCTTCTAGTGCATTCTAGTGCATAGTGAATTCTAGTGCATTCTAGTGTATAGTGCATTCTAGTGCATTCTAGTGTATAGTGTATTCTAATGCATAGTGCATTGTAGTGCATTCTAGTGTATAGTGCATTCTAGTGCATAGTGCATTCTCATGTATAGTGCATTCTAATGCATAGTGCATTCTAGTGCATAATGCATTCTAGTGCATTCTAGTGCATTGTAGTGTATAGTGCATTCTCATGCATAGTGCATTCTAGTGAATAGTGCATTCTAATGCATAGTTCATTCTAGTGCATAGTGCATTCTAGTGCATAGTGCATTCTAATGCATAATGCATTCTAGTGCATTCTAGTGCATTCTAGTGCATTCTAGTGCATAGTGCATTCTCATGCATAGTGCATTCTAGTGTATAGTGCATTCTCGTGCATAGTGCATTCTAGTGTATAGTGCATTCTAGTGCATAGTGCATTCTAGTGCATAGTGCATTCTAGTGAATAGTGCATTCTAGTGCATAGTGCATTCTAGTGTATAGTACATTCTAGTGCATAGTGCATTCTAGTGCATTCTAGTGTATAGTGCATTCTAGTGTATAGTGCATTCTAGTGCATAGTGCATTCCAGTGCATAGTGCATTCTAGTGTATAGTGCATTCTAGTGCATAGTGCATTCTAGTGCATAGTGCATTCTAGTGCATAGTGCATTCTAGTGCATAGTGCATTCTAGTGTATAGTGCATTCTAGTGCATAGTGCATTCTAGTGCATAGTGCATTCTAGTGCATAGTGCATTCTAGTGTATAGTGCATTCTAGTGCATAGTGCATTCTAGTGCATAGCATTCTAGTAGTGCATTCTAATGCATAGTGCATTCTAGTGCATTCTAATGCATATTGCATTCTAGTGCATTCTAGTGTATAGTGCATTCTAGTGCATAGTGCATTCTAGTGCATAGTGAATTCTAGTGCATTCTAGTGTATAGTGCATTCTAGTGCATTCTAGTGTATAGTGTATTCTAATGCATAGTGCATTGTAGTGCATTCTAGTGTATAGTGCATTCTAGTGCATAGTGCATTCTCATGTGTAGTGCATTCTAATGCATAGTGCATTCTAGTGCATAGTGCATTCTAGTGCATTCTAGTGCATTGTAGTGTATAGTGCATTCTCATGCATAGTGCATTCTAGTGAATAGTGCATTCTAATGCATAGTTCATTCTAGTGCATAGTGCATTCTAGTGAATAGTGCATTCTAATGCATAATGCATTCTAGTGCATTCTAGTGCATTCTAGTGCATAGTGCATTCTCAGTGCATTCTAGTGCATAGTGCATTCTGCATAGTGCATTCTATATAGTGCATTCTAGTGCATAGTGCATTCTAGTGCATAGTGCATTCTAGTGTGTGCATTCTAGTGCATAGTGCATTCTAGTGCATAGTGCATTCTAGTGAATAGTGCATTCTAGTGCATAGTGCATTCTAGTGTATAGTACATTCTAGTGCATAGTGCATTCTAGTGTATAGTGCATTCTAGTGCATTCTAGTGTATAGTGCATTCTAGTGCATAGTGCATTCTAGTGCATAGTGCATTCTAGTGCATAGTGCATTCTAGTGCATAGTGCATTCTAGTGCATTGCATTCTAGTGCATAGTGCATTCTAGTGCATAGTGCATTCTAGTGCATAGTGCATTCTAGTGCATAGTGCATTCTAGTGCATAGTGCATTCTAGTGAATAGTGCATTCTAGTGCATTCTAGTGCATTCTAGTGCATAGTGCATTCTAGTGTGCATTCAGTGCATTCTAGTGCATAGTGCATTCTAGTGCATAGTGCATTCTAGTGCATTCTAATGCATAGTGCATTCTAGTGCATTCTAATGCATTCTAGTGCATTCTAGTAGTGCATTCTAGTGCATAGTGCATTCTAGTGTGTAGTGCATTCTAGTGCATAGTGCATTCTAGTGCATTCTAGTGCATAGTGAATTCTAGTGCATTCTAGTGTATAGTGCATTCTAGTGCATTCTAGTGTATAGTGTATTCTAATGCATAGTGCATTCTAGTGCATTCTAGTGTATAGTGCATTCTAGTGCATAGTGCATTCTCATGTGTAGTGCATTCTAATGCATAGTGCATTCTAGTGCATAATGCATTCTAGTGCATTCTAGTGCATTGTAGTGTATAGTGCATTCTCATGCATAGTGCATTCTAGTGAATAGTGCATTCTAATGCATAGTTCATTCTAGTGCATAGTGCATTCTAGTGAATAGTGCATTCTAATGCATAATGCATTCTAGTGCATTCTAGTGCATTCTAGTGCATTCTAGTGCATAGTGCATTCTCATGCATAGTGCATTCTAGTGTATAGTGCATTCTCGTGCATAGTGCATTCTAGTGCATAGTGCATTCTAGTGTATAGTGCATTCTAGTGCATAGTGCATTCTAGTGGATAGTGCATTCTAGTGAATAGTGCATTCTAGTGCATAGTGCATTCTAGTGTATAGTACATTCTAGTGCATAGTGCATTCTAGTGCATTCTAGTGTATAGTGCATTCTAGTGTATAGTGTATAGTGCATTCTAGTGCATAGTGCATTCTAGTGCATAGTGCATTCTAGTGTATAGTGCATTCTAGTGCATAGTGCATTCTAGTGCATAGTGCATTCTAGTGCATAGTGCATTCTAGTGCATAGTGCATTCTAGTGTATAGTGCATTCTAGTGAATAGTGCATTCTAGTGCATAGTGCATTCTAGTGCATAGTGCATTCTAGTGTATAGTGCATTCTAGTGCATAGTGCATTCTAGTGCATTCTAGTGCATAGTGCATTCTAGTGCATTCTAATGCATAGTGCATTCTAGTGCATTCTAGTGTATAGTGCATTCTAGTGCATAGTGCATTCTAGTGCATAGTGCATTCTAGTGCATTCTAATGCATAGTGCATTCTAGTGTATAGTGCATTCTAGTGTGTAGTGCATTCTAGTGTATAGTGCATTCTAGTGCATTCTAGTGCATAGTGCATTCTAGTGTATAGTGCATTCTAGTGCATTCTAGTGTATAGTGCATTCTAATGCATAGTGCATTCTAATGCATTCTAGTGTATAGTGCATTCTAGTGCATAGTGCATTCTCATGTATAGTGCATTCTAATGCATAGTGCATTCTAGTGCATAGTGCATTCTAGTGCATTCTAGTGCATTGTAGTGCATTGTAGTGTATAGTGCATTCTCATGCATAGTGCATTCTAGTGAATAGTGCATTCTAATGCATAGTGCATTCTAGTGCATAGTGCATTCTAGTGAATAGTGCATTCTAATGCATAATGCATTCTAGTGCATTCTAGTGCATAGTGCATTCTCATGCATAGTGCATTCTAGTGTATAGTGCATTCTAGTGCATAGTGCATTCTAGTGCATAGTGCATTCTAGTGTATAGTGCATTCTAGTGTATAGTGCATTCTAATGCATAGTGCATTCTAGTGCATAGTGCATTCTAGTGCATAGTGCATTCTAGTGCATAGTGCATTCTAGTGCATTCATAGTGCATAGTGCATTCTAGTGTATAGTGCATTCTAATGCATAGTGCATTCTAGTGCATAGTGCATTGCATTCTAGTGAAGTAGTGCATTCTAATAGTGCATTCTAGTGCATAATGCATTCTAGTGCATTCTAGTGCATTCTAGTGCATTCTAGTGCATAGTGCATTCTCATGCATAGTGCATTCTAGTGTATAGTGCATTCTCGTGCATAGTGCATTCTAGTGCATAGTGCATTCTAGTGCATTCTAATGCATAGTGCATTCTAGTGTATAGTGCATTCTAGTGTGTAGTGCATTCTAGTGTATAGTGCATTCTAGTGCATAGTGCATTCTAGTGTATAGTGCATTCTAGTGCATTCTAGTGTATAGTGCATTCTAATGCATAGTGCATTCCAGTGCATTCTAGTGTATAGTGCATTCTAGTGCATAGTGCATTCTCATATATAGTGCATTCTAGTGCATAGTGCATTCTAGTGCATTCTAGTGCATTGTAGTGCATTGTAGTGTATAGTGCATTCTCATGCATAGTGCATTCTAGTGACTAGTGCATTCTAATGCATAGTGCATTCTAGTGCATAGTGCATTCTAGTGAATAGTGCATTATAATGCATAATGCATTCTAGTGCATTCTCATGCATAGTGCATTCTAGTGTATAGTGCATTCTCATGCATAGTGCATTCTAGTGCATAGTGCATTCTAGTGTATAGTGCATTCTAATGCATAGTGCATTCTAGTGCATAGTGCATTCTAGTGCATAGTGCATTCTAGTGCATAGTGCATTCTAGTGCATTCTAGTGCATTGTAGTGTATAGTGCATTCTAATGCATAGTTCATTCTAGTGCATAGTGCATTCTAGTGAATAGTGCATTCTAATGCATAATGCATTCTAGTGCATTCTAGTGCATTCTAGTGCATTCTAGTGCATAGTGCATTCTCATGCATAGTGCATTCTAGTGTATAGTGCATTCTCGTGCATAGTGCATTCTAGTGTATAGTGCATTCTAGTGCATAGTGCATTCTAGTGGATAGTGCATTCTAGTGAATAGTGCATTCTAGTGCATAGTGCATTCTAGTGCATAGTACATTCTAGTGCATAGTGCATTCTAGTGCATTCTAGTGTATAGTGCATTCTAGTGTATAGTGCATTCTAGTGCATAGTGCATTCTAGTGCATAGTGCATTCTAGTGTATAGTGCATTCTAGTGCATAGTGCATTCTAGTGCATAGTGCATTCTAGTGCATAGTGCATTCTAGTGTATAGTGCATTCTAGTGAATAGTGCATTCTAGTGCATAGTGCATTCTAGTGCATAGTGCATTCTAGTGTATAGTGCATTCTAGTGCATAGTGCATTCTAGTGCATTCTAATGCATAGTGCATTCTAGTGCATTCTAATGCATAGTGCATTCTAGTGCATTCTAGTGTATAGTGCATTCTAGTGCATAGTGCATTCTAGTGCATAGTGCATTCTAGTGCATTCTAATGCATAGTGCATTCTAGTGTATAGTGCATTCTAGTGTGTAGTGCATTCTAGTGTATAGTGCATTCTAGTGCATAGTGCATTCTAGTGTATAGTGCATTCTAGTGCATTCTAGTGTATAGTGCATTCTAATGCATAGTGCATTCCAGTGCATTCTAGTGTATAGTGCATTCTAGTGCATAGTGCATTCTCATGTATAGTGCATTCTAGTGCATAGTGCATTCTAGTGCATTGTAGTGCATTGTAGTGCATTGTAGTGTATAGTGCATTCTCATGCATAGTGCATTCTAGTGACTAGTGCATTCTAATGCATAGTGCATTCTAGTGCATAGTGCATTCTAGTGAATAGTGCATTATAATGCATAATGCATTCTAGTGCATTCTAGTGCATAGTGCATTCTCATGCATAGTGCATTCTAGTGTATAGTGCATTCTAGTGCATAGTGCATTCTAGTGCATAGTGCATTCTAGTGTATAGTGCATTCTAATGCATAGTGCATTCTAGTGCATAGTGCATTCTAGTGCATAGTGCATTCTAGTGCATAGTGCATTCTAGTGCATTCTAGTGCATTGTAGTGTATAGTGCATTCTAATGCATAGTGCATTCTAGTGCATAGTGCATTCTAGTGAATAGTGCATTCTAATGCATAGTATTAAGAGTAAATAGTGAAGAGGTGTGGAGTCAGGCGCAGAGAGCAAAGGATGTGGGAAAAACAACACGCTTTAATGTCCTGGAAACATAACATGAACAAAAGTGGATACACAAAATGAACAGAAATATAAACGGACGGCGTGAAACCCAAAATGCAAACAAAATACACTCAACCAACAAAACAAACGAACAAGCCCGCACGAAACAGAAGCGGGCTGAACAGACTATATATACCCTATCCTAACAACCAAACTAGAAACAGGTGCTACCAATTAGACAAAACTAAACGAACACAGAACAACGGATCGGCGATAGCTAGTAGACCGGCGACGACGACCGCCGAGCGCCACCCGAACAAGAAGGGGAGTCACCTTCGGTAATATTCGTGACACATAGTGCATTCTAGTGCATTCTAGTGTATAGTGCATTCTCATGCATAGTGCATTCTAGTGCATAGTGCATTCTAGTGCATTCATTCTAGTGCATTCTAGTGTATAGTGCATTCTAGTGCATTCTAATGTACATTCTAGTCCATTCTAGTGCATACTAGTGCATTCTAGTCCATTCTAGTGCATTCTAGTGCATTCTAGTACATAGTCCATTCTAGTGCATTCTAGTCCATTCTAGTTCATTCTAGTCCATTGTAGTGCATTCTAGTCCATTGTAGTGCATTCTAGTCCATTGTAGTGCATTCTAGTCCATTCTAGTCCATTGTAGTGCATTCTAGTTCATTCTAGTCCATTGTAGTGCATTCAGGTCTGTGTTCCGGCAGTGCATTTTCTTCACAGCAGACCAACATAGGCTGCTTCTGTTCAGAACAACCCAGGGTTTGACACCATGTCAACTGGTAACATTAAACATAGTGATTATAGTGTACATTGATAATGTTACGACTACAATTGATATATACGGAATGAAAATATAAACGCTACATGCAACTATTTCAAATAGTTGACTGAGTTACAGTTCATATAAGAAAATCAGTCAATTAGGCCCAAATGAATGGATTTCGTATGACTGGGCAGAGGCACTGTCTCGAATCCCGCTTCCTGAGTCTGTGTTTGCCATTGTGTTTCTGTCCTGGAGTGTGTTTCCGGTGTCCTGGAATGCACCCTGTCTGGTTGCCGGGCGAATTAGCTTGTTGGGAGATGATGTTCACCCGCACCTGTATCCCATCAGTAATCTGCACACCTGGTCCTGATCATCACCTCTCCCCTTCAAAAGCTCTGACCTGACATCCATTCCCTGCCAGATTGTTAGCCATGAACAGTATGTTGTGCCCATGAACCAGCCTCCAGTTTATAGAGTTTGTTTTGTTTTATTGTTTTGTACGTCTTGCTTGCCTTTAACTTGCCGCCGTTTGTTTTGTCTACAGCCATTCACCCGGAACCCATATCCCATCCCGGTCTGCTCGTCACCAGTGTGTTGTTATCCATTGGATCTGCCTATCCACTCCCATCAACCCACCTCCTCCACCCAGAACCCATACCCCATCCCTGTCTGCTCGCCACCAGTGTGTTGTTATCCATTGGATCTGCCTATCCACTCCCATCAACCCACCTCCGCTGCCCGCTCCTCCACCCGGAACTATCTACCTCCACGTTCTCATTGATTAATAAATACTCACCATCTTTATACTCACCTTGTCCTGGTCTGCTTCTGGGTCCAATTCTGGTAAACCCTGACAGGCACAGCTATGGGTGGGCCTGGGAGGGCACTGGGGAGCCAAACACAGCCTATCATAATTAGTTTTTCCCCACAAAAGGGCTCAACGTCAACAGTGAAGAGGCGACTCCAGGATGCTCTCCTTCTAGGCAGAGTTCCTCTGTCCAGTGTCTGTGTTCTTTAGCCCGTCTTCATCTTTAATTTTTATTGGCAAGTTTGAGATATGGCTTTTTCTTTGCAACTCTGCCTAGAAGGCCAGCATCGCAGAGTCGCCTCTTCACTGTTGACGTTGAGACTGGACAGAGGAACTCTGCCTAGAAGGCCAGCATCGCAGAGTCGCCTCTTCACTGTTGACGTTGAGACTGGTGTTTTGCGGGTACTTTTCAATGAAGCTGCCAGTTGAGGACTTGAGGCATCTGTTTCTCAAACTAGACACTAATGTACTTGTCCTCTTGCTCAGTTTGTTGCTGTTCTGTGAAGGGAGTAGTACACTGCATTGTACGTGATCTTCAATTTTTTGGAAATTTCTCACATTTCCTTCATTTCTCAGAACAAGAGTAGACTGACGAATTTCAGAAGGGTCTTTGTTTCTGGCCATTTTGAGGCAGTAATCGAACCCACAAATGCTGATGCTCAAGATACTCAACTAGACTAAAGAAAGCCAGATTTATTGCTCCTTTAATCAGCACAACAGTTTTCAGCTGTGCTAACATAATTGCAAAATAGTTTTCTAATGATCAATTAGCCTTTTAAAATGATGAACTTGGATTGGGCTAACCCAACGTGCCATAAGAACACAGGAGGGATGGTTGCTGAGAATGGACCTCTGTAAGCCTATGTAGATTTCCCATTAAAATAAATCTGCCGTTTCCAGCTACAGTAGTCATTTACAACATTAACAATGTCTACACTGTATTTCTGATCAATTGGATATTTTAATGGACAAACAAAAGGTGACTTTCTTCAAAAAACAAGGACATTTCTGAGTGACCCTAAACTTTTGAATATATATACACACACACACATACAGTGGGGCAAAAAGTATTCAGTCAGCCACCGATTGTGCAAGTTCTCCCACTTAGGAAGATGAGAGAGGCCTGTAATTTGTGAAGTGTACCTATGAAGAAAATTCCAGGCCTCTCATCTTTTTAAGTGGGAGAACTTGCACAATTGGTGGCTGACTAAATACTTGTTTGCCCCACTGTAAATGTATTCCCATGGGCCTCTTGCCTAAGCCTAGGTTTCCCTAGGTGCCTTCCCCTTCCCCCCTGGGAACAAATGAAACAGAATATTAAACAATCCACTTCACAACAAAACTGAGAAAAAACTAACTCAGGCCATTCTGTAGCTCAGTTGGTAGAGCATGGCGCTTGTAATGCCAGGGTAGTGGGTTCGATTCCCGGGACCACCCATACGTAGAATGTATGCACACATGACTGTAAGTCGCTTTGGATAAAAGCGTCTGCTAAATGGCATTTATTATTATATTATTATATATTAAGCTCTGACAAGCAACAAACACAGACCATACTAAAGCTGCTACCAACAACAACTAACATAGTACATACCAACGACCAACACGCTATACCCCTCAGCCATCAACCTCCTCTCTCAGCAATGATATATACCACAATCAATCTCTACCCTGAACAACAGAACACTGGCTTTTATATCTTCAGAAGGCATTGGAAATTGGAGACAACTGCGTCCTGACGAAGGGGGCAGGGTCAGCTCTCCAATTAATCGTGGAGTCGACCAATCAACTGCTGGGGGATTTCAGGAAGCCATCACCTGAAACACTTCAATACACAAACTTCAACACAGAAACTGGGGAACGTAACAAATGTCGTGGAAATTTCCTCTATTTACCAAATCATGGGAGCAAACCACACACACACGTCAGAGTTAGTTATAAAAGTCCATCTTTAATTATATGAGCTCTATCACAATCCTGTGACTCTCAGATAAATTCAGTGTCTCTCAGTGAATTCTCAGAGAGCCCCCTTACAATGCAACTGAGTTCCTTTAATAGCAAAGACACACATAGTCAGACAGCATAGACATAATTCATCGTTCAGCTTTGTCTCCTTTCCCAAACCCCAGAACCATAAACCAAATCCTCCATATCAACAGGCATATATCAAATTGTCATTTAGATACAACCAACTCAAAATAAAACCTCCTGGACAAACTCACGGAGAGGAGAGTGACGCTATAGGTTAAGATAAAAGCAACATTAGAGGGAGCATAGAATGATTCCAGACACTGCAACCCTCCTTTACTCCCTACTGGGAAAGGTAGGGAGTAAAAGATATGTTTACACATGATGACACTTTGACCTCTCCCCTCTCTGTGGCCCATGCAACTTAGTTTTGAGATAGAACAGATAACTGCATCCTGGCCACAGTATTATACAAAAATACCATGCTGATGAGAAGTAACTTACACACATTTGATGAATATTAAACATCTTACAAATGTTACCAAAATATTCTGATCCTTCCGCAACCTGCAGATTCATGCAGGGTAGTAACGTTATTACATTTTACATTTACATTTAAGTCATTTAGCATACGCTCTTATCCAGAGCGACTTACAAATTGGCGTTATGGTTATGGTTCATTGTTTAGCTAGCCTCAGGCTATCTACTTGCCAACTACTGTTTGAGTTGTGATTATGGTTCATTATTTATTTAGCTACATGTCTAAACAAAACACTCCACTGTGCAAGTAACCATTTCAATAGAATGTTCATGATGTCACTGCGACAACTGTTGATAGACGTAGCTGGTAAATTGGCTCTGGTTATCTACTCCGAATTCAGAGCGCTCTCATCTGAGCCAGAGCGCAGATTAACTGATGAATTTACAAACACTCAACACTTGTTGAATATGGCTGTAGTGTCAGTAAACGTTGGCAAAAAAAGTACAATTAAATTGTTGTCAGTTACAGTCACCAACTCTCTGGATAACATGAAAACAGCCTAACCAGAGTGAGGTGTTCTCTCATTTGTATCTGGATGTAGCTAGCAAGCTAGCCAGTTATCTCGGGTGTTTGGCTACTGTTGTTAGGCCAGAACGCTCGGATCAACCCTACTCCTCGGCCAGAGCGACCAGTGTGTGCTCTGAACGCCAAGAGAGAGAAACACTCAGAATTTATGAACAGACAGTCTGACAAGTTTACTAATGCCCAGAGCACAGTGTGGAACTCCAGACTAAATTTACGACACACCCGTAGTATAAACCAGCCTTTAGTCTTGAAATCTTTGGTTGTTAAGTACATGGCCTCACGTGTGAATCCTTGAACATATGGGTGGGGCTAAAGCTTAAGAGGGTGTTCACGATGCTGAATGGGTGTAGACATAGAAGAGCTCAACAGTAGGTACCAAAACATTCAAGGGCCATTTTCTCTTTTTTTTAGCAACTCAAAACTCAAAACATAATTCCACTTTGACATTATGGGATTATTATATAATTATTATTATTTGTGTTTAAGTCAAAAAAAATATATAAAGTGTATCAATTTTTTAATTCAGCAACAATGTGGAAAAAGCCAAGGGGTGTGAATAATTTCTGACAGCTCCAGACGACTAGTTTTTTAAATCATATGAGCACTTTATTTGGAACGCTAACACAGACAATATTAAACGTGCCTATTTATTTAATTAATATAAGTTTCAGCCTTTTTTCAGCCTTTCTTAAACAAAGCTAGTTACAATTAGAACTGTCGTAGCGACCGGGAGACCCATGGGGCTGTGAACAATGGGCCCAGCGTTGCCCGGGCTAGGGGAGGGTTTGGCCGGGCAGGGATATCCTTGTCCCATCGCGCACTAGCCACTACTGTGGCGGGCCGGGCACAGTGCACGCTGACACGGTCGCCAGGTGTACAGCGTTTCCTCCGACACATTGGTGCAGCTGGCTTCCCGGGTTAAGTGGGCATTGTGTCAAGAAGCAGCGCGGCTTGGTTGGTCGTGTTTTGGAGGACGCACGGCTCTTGCCCTTCACCTCTCCCGAGTCCGTACGGAAGTTGTAGCTATGAGACAAGACTGTAACTACCAATTGGATACCACAAAATTGGGTAAAAAAAATATATATTTAAATAATAATAATAATAATAAAATAATATATTTAAAGTATGTGGACAACTGAAAACTGAGCACATAGCAATGCAATCTCCATAGACAAACATTGGCAGTAGAACAGTCTTAGTGCACCATCATAGGATGCCACCTTTCCAAACAAGTCACTTTGTCAAAAGTCATCCGCTAAAGACCATGGTGCTTGCCTACGGAGCTGTGAGGGGAACGGCACCTCAGTACCTCCAGGCTCTGATCAGGCCCTACACCCAAACAAGGGCACTGCGTTCATCCACCTCTGGCCTGCTCGCCTCCCTACCACTGAGGAAGTACAGTTCCCGCTCAGCCCAGTCAAAACTGTTCGCTGCCCTGGCCCCCCAATGGTGGAACAAACTCCCTCACGACGCCAGGACAGCGGAGTCAATCACCACCTTCCGGAGACACCTGAAACCCCACCTCTTTAAGGAATACCTAGGATAGGATAAGTAATCCCTCTCACCCCCCCTTTAAGATTTAGATGCACTATTGTAAAGTGACTGTTCCACTGGATGTCATAAGGTGAATGCACCAATTTGTAAGTCGCTCTGGATAAGAGCGTCTGCTAAATGACTTAAATGTAAATGTAATAAAATAATATATCTAAAGTATGTGGACATCCCCCAAATTAGTGGATTCTATTTCAGCCTTTGCTTACAGTTGTATAAAACTGAGCACATAGCAATGCAATCTCCATAGACAAACATTGGCAGTAGAACAGTCTTAGTGCAGATCATCATACATCATACACCATCATAGGATGCCACCTTTCCAAACAAGTCACTTTGTCAAATGTATTTCCTGCTAGAGCTGCTATGGGGAATAGGGTGCACTACTTTGACCAGGGTCCTATGAAGAATAGGGTGCACTACTTTGACCAGGGTCAACCCCAACACACACACACACCGACACACACACACACCCCCAACACACACACACACACACCAACACACACACACACCGACACGTGATACACAGCTACACACAGATGCTTCCTTGTGTACCTACAAGACATGACAACGTGTGTTTGATGCTAGAGTAACAGCTGTCTATTATAGAGCTATAGAGGTATGTCTGGGGTAGAGTTTCCTGTTCAGCAGCGCCGTATGGGATCAAAGGTCCTTTTTAGTCCCCCAGGGGCCAGCAGGGGGGCGGTGGTAGGATAAAAGGAGAGTGTGTCTCTCTGTCCCTGACTCTGTGTGTATATAGTGTCAACAAGCCCCCTGTCAGGGGCTCTGTCTTCCATTATTGTTCAGAAGTGAGTCAGCTCCTGTTGTGGTCTCTGTCTCTCTCTCTCTCTCTCTCTCTCTCTCTCTCTCTCTCTCTCTCTCTCTCTCTCTCTCTCTCTCTCTCTCTCTCTCTCTCTCTCTCTCTCTCTCTCTCTCCTATCTGAATGAGGTAATGTGTGGATGTGCACGGCAGCAGAGCTGAACTGTCTGCCTGTCTCTGTCTCGGTCTGTCGGTCTCGGTCTCGGTCCTGTCTGTCTGTCTGTCTGTCTGTCTGTCTGTCTGTCTGTCTGTCTGTCTGTCCTGTCTGTCTGTCTGTCTGTCTGTCTGTCTGTCTGTCTCAGCCTGCCTGCCTGCCTCAGCCTCCTGTCTGCCTGTCTGTCTGCCTGCCTGCCTGTCTGCCTGCCTGCCTGCCTGCTCTGTCTGTCTGCCTGCCTCTGCCTGCCTGCCTGTCTGTCTGTCTGTCTG
Organism: Oncorhynchus gorbuscha; assembly: GCF_021184085.1. Lineage (NCBI taxonomy): Eukaryota > Metazoa > Chordata > Actinopteri > Salmoniformes > Salmonidae > Oncorhynchus > Oncorhynchus gorbuscha. Next base: position 116,443,030 of record NC_060173.1, on the reverse strand, counting down.
TCTGTCTGTCTGTCTGTCTGTCTGTCTTCTGTCTGTCTGTCTGAGGTAATGCCTGCCTGGATGTCTGTCTGTCTGTCAGTCTGTCTGTCTGTCTGTCTGTCTGTCTGCCTGTCAGTCTGTCTGTCTCCTGCCTGTCTGTCTGTCTGCCTGCCTCTCTGTCTGTCTGTCTGTCTGTCTGTCTGTCTGTCTGTCTGTCTGTCTGTCTGTCTGTCTGTCTGCCTCTGTCTGTCTGTCTGTCTGTCTGTCTGTCTGTCTGTCTGCCTGCCTGCCTGCCTGCCTGTCTGTCTGTCTGTCTGTCCTGTCCTGTCTGTCTGTCTGTCTGTCCTGCCTGCCTCCTGCCTGTCTGTCTGTCTGTCTGTCTGTCTGTCTGTCTGTCTGTCTGTCTGTCTGTCTGTCTGTCTGTCTGTCTGTCTGTCTGCCTGCTACTGGTAATGGATGTGAATGGGCAGCAGAGCATGGGTACTAACAGTTGGTGTGAACACCACAGCGCTACAATTAGCCACAGTGTAGAGGAGAGATTGACAGACCAGAACACAGAACAGATGTTGTGAAAGGTAGTCCTTTCTCTCAGTTGGTACAGGCAGGGAGACAGGAACGTTCCGCCTGAGTGTGTATGTGTGTGTCTTCTCTGTCATCAGCAGCCCAGATAAACGTTGTGGTAAACGCTCTGTTATATATTCCACATCTTATACAGTGAATAGCCATCTGCAGATTTAACTCAACCCTCCTCAACCCCAGTCATGAAGACAAGCCAGAGATTCTGGTATGTTTCGACCGCATCAGTTTGGAAACGTCTCAACCGACGATTCTGGGAATAGCAATTTTGTTACAAGAAATGACCCCCCCCCGCCCCGCCCCACACCACCACAAATAAAATAAAAATAAAAACAGCTACGCAGAAAGAATCCATAACTTCCATCCATCAACATGTTTTCACTGTTTCTGGGGGATGAGGGGGATGAGGGGGATGAGGGGGATGAGGGGGATGAGGGGGATGAGGGGGATGAGGGGGAGAGGGGGATGAGGGGAGAGGGGGATGAGGGGATGAGGGGGATGATGAGGGGGATGAGGGGGATGAGGGGGATGAGGGGGATGAGGGGGATGAGGGGGATGAGGGGGATGAGGGGGATGAGGGGGATGAGGGGGATGAGGGGGATGAGGGGGGGATGAGGGGGATGAGGGGGATGAGGGGGATGAGGGGGATGAGGGGGATGAGGGGGATGAGGGGGATGGGGGATGAGGGGGATGAGGGGGATGAGGGGGATGATGAGGGGATGAGGGGATGAGGGGGATGAGGGGGATGAGGGGGATGAGGGGGATGAGGGGATGAGGGGGATGAGGGGGATGAGGGGGAGAGGGGGATGAGGGGGATGAGGGGGATGAGGGGGATGAGGGGGATGAGGGGGATGAGGATGAGGGGGATGAGGGGGGGGATGAGGGGATGAGGGGATGAGGGGATGGGGATGAGGGGGATGAGGGGGATGAGGGGGATGAGGGGGATGAGGGGGATGAGGGGGATGAGGGGGATGAGGGGGATGAGGGGGATGAGGGGATGAGGGGGGGGGATGAGGGGGATGAGGGGGATGAGGGGGATGAGGGGGATGAGGGGGATGAGGGGGATGATGAGGGGATGAGGGGGATGAGGGGGATGAGGGGGATGAGGGGGATGAGGGGGATGAGGGGGATGAGGGGGAGAGGGGATGAGGGGGATGAGGGGGATGAGGGGATGAGGGGGATGAGGGGGATGAGGGGGATGAGGGGGATGAGGGGGATGAGGGGGATGAGGGGGATGAGGGGATGAGGGGATGAGGGGAGGGGATGAGGGGGATGAGGGGGAGAGGGGGATGAGGGGGATGAGGGGGATGAGGGGGATGAGGGGGATGAGGGGATGAGGGGGATGAGGGGGATGAGGGGGATGAGGGGGATGAGGGGGATGAGGGGATGAGGGGGATGAGGGGGATGAGGGGGATGAGGGGATGAGGGGGATGAGGGGGAGAGGGGGATGAGGGGGATGAGGGGGAGAGGGGATGAGGGGGATGAGGGGGAGGGGATGAGGGGGATGAGGGGGATGAGGGGGATGAGGGGATGAGGGGGATGAGGGGATGAGGGGGATGAGGGGGATGAGGGGGATGAGGGGGATGAGGGGGATGAGGGGGATGAGGGGGATGAGGGGGATGAGGGGGATGAGGGGATGAGGGGGATGAGGGGGGGGAGAGGGGGAGAGGGGATGAGGGGGAGAGGGGGATGAGGGGGAGAGGGGATGAGGGGGATGAGGGGGATGAGGGGGATGAGGGGGATGAGGGGGATGAGGGGATGAGGGGGATGAGGGGGATGAGGGGGATGAGGGGGAGAGGGGGATGAGGGGGATGAGGGGGATGAGGGGGGATGAGGGGGATGGGGGATGAGGGGGATGAGGGGGATGAGGGGGATGAGGGGATGAGGGGGATGAGGGGGATGAGGGGGATGAGGGGGATGAGGGGATGAGGGGGATGAGGGGGATGAGGGGGATGAGGGGGTGAGGAGGAGGTGCTGTTTCTGCATCTTTAGTGTCTTGTCACCATGGTGGAGGATTCTGGGAGAAATAACCACCGTATCAGACAAAAGCCTATAATACCCTATAATAGAAAACCATAAAAACAGATGAAATGTATTATTTTTGGTGTCATTCAGCATGGAGAAACTGTCTTCTCTCTTTCCCAAAGCAACACTGGTTCAGGATTAAAGAGCAGGGTGACATTCAATTAAAGATGAAGACTCAGTTCCAAATGCTGTCCTATTCACTACGTAGTGCACTACTTTAGACCAGGGCCTGTCTGGAATAGAGTGCACTACTTTAGACCAGGGCCTGTCTGGAATAGAGTGCACTACTTTAGACCAGGGCCTGTCGGGAATAGGGTGCACTACTTTAGACCAGGGCCTGTCGGGAATAGAGTGCACTACTTTGAGGGGAGGAGGTGTGAAGGGGGATGAGGGGAAGGGGAAGGGTCCTGAGGGGAAGGAGGTGTGAAGAGGGGTGACCAGGGCCTGGAGAGGGGATGAGGGGAGGAGGTGCACTGAAGTTAGGGGTCCTATGGGGGGTATGAAGGGTCCTATGAAGAGGGGGACCAGGGTCCTAGGTGGGAGAATAGGGGATGTTTGGGGTCCTAGGGGAATAGGGTGCACTACTTTGACCAGGGGGATGGGGAATAGGGTATGAAGGTATGAAGAGGGGGAGGAGGTGTGGAGAGGGGATCCTATGGGGAAGAGGGTGGAGAGGTGTGAGAGGGGATGAGGGGGAGGAGGTGTGAGGGGGATGAGGGGAGGAGGTGTGAAGGGGGATGAGGGGAGGAGGTGTGGAGAGGGGATGAGGGGGGGGTGTGAAGAGGGATGAGGGGAGGAGGTGTGAAGGGGGATGAGGGGGAGGGGTGTGGATAGGGGATGAGGGGGCAGGAGGTGTGAAGAGGGGATGAGGGAGGAGGTGTGAGGGGCATGAGGGGGAGGGGTGTGAAGGGGGATGAGGGGGAGGAGGTGTGGAGAGGGGATGAGGGGAGGATAAGGGGGATGAGGGGGAGGAGGTGTGGAGAGGGTGAGGAGGTGTGAAGAGGGGAAGGAGGAGGTGTGAAAGGGGATGAGAGGGTATGAAGGTATGAGAGGGGGAGGAGTGTGGAGAGGGGATGAGGGGGAGGAGGTGTGAAGAGGGATGAGGAGGAGGTGTGAAGGGGGATGAGGGGGAGAGGTGTGGAGAGGGTTTGTGGGGGTTGAAGGTCTGAAGAGGGGGTGTGGTGTTTCTCTGGATGAGGGGGAGGAGGTGTGAAGAGGGGATGTGGGGTGTGTTTGGTGTGAAGGGGGATGAGGGGGTATGAAGGTATGTGTGGGGGGAGTTTCTGTGGAGAGGGGATGAGGGGGAGGAGGTGTGAAGGGGGATGAGGGGGTATGAAGGTATGAAGAGGGGGAGGTGGTGTGTGAGAGGGGATGTGGGGGAGGAGGTGTGGAGAGGGGATGAGGGGGTCCTGGTGTGGAGAGGGGATGTGGGGGAGGAGGTGTGGAGTCTGGGATGAGGAGGAGGAGGTGTGGAGAGGGGATGAGGAGGAGGAGGTGTGAAGGGGGATGAGAGGGGGAGAGGTGTGGAGAGGGGAGGAGGGGAGGTGTGGAGAGGGGATGAGGGGGGGGGAGGAGGTGTGAAGAGGGATGAGGGGGAGGAGGTGTGAAGGGGGATGAGGGGAGGTGTGGAGAGGGGAGAGGGGAAGGAGGTGGGGAGAGGGGTGAGGAGGAGGTGTGAAGGGGGATGAGGGGGAGGAGGTATGAAGGTATGAAGAGGGGGAGGAGGTGTGGAGGGGGATGAGGGGGAGGAGGTGTGAAGAGGGATGAGGAGGAGGTGTGAAGGGGGATGAGGGGGGGAGTGGTGTGGAGAGGGGGTGAGGAGGAGGAGGTGTGAAGGGGATGAGGAGGTGGTGAAGGGGGATGAGAGGGTATGAAGGTATGAAGAGGGGGGAGGAGGTGTGGAGAGGGGATGTGGGGGAGGAGGTGTGGAAGGGGATGAGGGGGAGGTGGTGTGAAGGGGGATGAGAGGGTATGAAGGTATGAAGAGGGGGGAGGAGGTGTGGAGAGGGGATGTGGGGGAGGAGGGTGTGGAGAGGGGATGAGGGGGAGGAGGTGTGGAGAGGGGATGAGGGGGAGGAGGTGTGGAGAGGGGATGAGGGGAGGAGGTGTGAAGGGGGATGAGGAGGAGGTGTGAGAGGGGGATGAGGGGGAGAGGTGTGAAGAGGGGGTGAGGGGGTATGAAGGTATGAAGAGGGGGGAGGAGGTGTGGAGAGGGGATGAGGGGAGGAGGTGTGAAGAGGGATGAGGAGGAGGTGTGAAGGGGATGAGGGGGAGAGGTGTGGAGAGGGGGTGAGGGGGTATGAAGGTATGAAGAGGGGGGAGGAGGTGTGGAGAGGGGATGAGGGGGAGGAGGTGTGAAGAGGGATGAGGGGAGGTGTGAAGGGGGATGAGGGGGAGAGGTGTGAGAGGGGGAGGAGGAGGTGGTGTGGAGAGGGGATGAGGGGAAGGAGGGTGTGAAGAGGGGATGAGGGGAAGGAGGTGTGAAGAGGGATGGAGAGGGGATGAGGGGGGAGGAGGTGTGAAGAGGGGTGAGGAGGAGGTAGTGTGAAGGCAGATGAGGGGGAGAGGTGTGGAGAGGGGATGAGGAGGAGGAGGAGGTGTGAAGGGGGGTGAGGGTGAGGAGGTGTGGAGAGGAAGGGGGAGGAGATATGAAGAGGGGGAGGAGGTATGAAGAGTGGGGGGGATGAAGGGGGGAGGAGAGCGAGGGGGCAGGAAATCTGTATTCAGTGACATTGTCCTTGTCCTTCAACGAGCCACGTATAGACAGATGTAGCCTTCCTGTCTCTTCGGTCCGGCTGGGCCTTAGGGAGGGGGGGAAGCCCCGCACTGAGGAAACTAGCACACAAGTCAAGGTCCAGCCACAGAAGAGGGGCCATTCTACTTCTCTCAAGGTCCAGCCACAGAAGAGGGGATTTCTACTTCTCTCAAGGTCCAGCCACAGAAGAGGG
>NC_060173.1:116422502-116435002 GCF_021184085.1 Oncorhynchus gorbuscha | reverse complement strand
GAGGTGGGAAATGTCCCAGTAATACACAAAGAAACACATGCACACATCCCGACAGAGGTGGGGGAGGGGGACAGAAGAGGGGGGGATTCTATCATTCTTCAAGGTCCAGCCACAGAAGAGTTGGGCCTTTCTATTCCATTTCAAAATGGTCCAGCCACAGAAGAGGGGTTAAAAACATACATTTTACTCTTCTAATGGTCCAGCCCCAGAAGAGGGTGTTTGTGACTTTATACTAATGTCCAGCCACAGAAGAGGGGCCTTTATATATATGACTTTAGGTCCAGCCACAGAAGAGGGCCTTCTACTTCCTGATCCAGTCCAGCCACAGAAGAGGGGTCATTTTAGGTAGCTTCTCTCAAGGTCCAGCCACAGAAGAGGGCCTTTTACTAACCTCTAATCAATCACCACCCACTTGAGTTCTAACCTCTAATCAATCACCACCCCTACATTACTAACCTCTAATCAATCACAGCCACATTAAGATGGGCAATGGACCTTCAGGACTAAATGCTAATCAATCATTTGGACCAGTAATGGGGAATCAGACCCCCATTTAACCACTAATCAATCAGACCCCCATTTGGGCCAGTATGGGGAATAGAGTTCCATTTGGACCAAATGGGGGAATCAGAGTTCCATTTGGACCAAATGGGGGAATCAATTCCATCCCTGGGCCAGTATGGGGGAAATAATCCCATTTGGGACACAGTATGGGGGAATCAATCACCACCCCTTGGACTAAATGCTAATCAATCACCATTTGGGACTAAATGCTAATAAGTCACCATTTGGGCCCATAATCAATAGAGTTCCATTTGGAACCTCTAATCAATCACCACCCCCTACATACTAACCTCTAATACCATAGTTCCATTTGGACCCCTACATTACTAACCGCTAATCAATCACATTTGGAACCAGTAATCAATCACCACCCCTACATTACTAACCTCTAATCAATCACACCCCCTACATTACTAACCACTAATCAATCACCACCCCTACATTACTAACCTCTAATCAATCACCATTTGGACCTCTAATTAATCACCACCCCCATTTAACCAGTAATTAATCACCAACTTGAGTTCTTCCATTTGGACCCCTTCAGGACTAAATGCTAATCAATCCATTTGGACTAAATGGGGGAATAATCACCATTTGGACCAGTATGGGGAATCAATCACCACCCCTACATTTGGACCAATAAATGGGGGAATAATCACCACCATTTGGGCCAGTATGGGGAATCAGAGTTCCATTTGGGCCAGTAATGGGGGAATAGGTTCCATTTGGACCAGTATGGGGAACCCCTTGGGACTAAATGCTAATCAATCAAGAGATCTGTCATTTTGAGGACTAGTAATGAGCAGATATCACACCCCTCTAAATTTGAAAATCATCTGGGGAAATCAATCACCAACCCACACAGTCCACTAATCAATCACCACCCCTTCAGGACTAAATGCTAATCAATCACCACCCCTTCAGGAAAATGATAATTACAAACTAAACCCCCCCTAGATTACTAACCTCTTCAATCACCACCCCTACATTACATTAACCCTACATTACTAACCTCTAATCAATCACCACCCCCTTCAGAACATCTAATCAATCACCACCCCTGAAAATGCTAATCAACCCCTACATTATGAACCTGTGTTCAATCATTCTGACAATCACCACCCTTCACAATGTAAACCTGATCAATCAATCATTACAAACCTCTAATCACCCACCCCTACATTACTAACCACTAATCAATCACCACCCCTACATTACTAACCTCTAATCAATCACCACCCCCTACATTACTAACACTAATCAATCACCAACATACATTGATAACCTCTTAATCACTGTGGATTACTAACCTCTAATTAATCACCACCCCTACATTACATTAATCTAACTATTAATTAATCACCACCCACTTAATCAGTTCTATAATCAATCACCACCCCTTCAGGACTAAATGCTAATCAATCACCACCCCCTTCAGGACTAAATGCTAATCAATCACCACCCCTACATTACTAACCTCTAATCAATCACCACCCGAGACTAACCTCTAATCAATCACCACCCCTAGATTACTAACCACTAATCAATCACCACCCCTTCAGGACTAACTGCTAATCAATCACCACCCCCTACATTACTAACCTCTGGAATCAATCACCACCCCTACAGAGACTAACCTCTAATCAATCACCACCCCTACATTAATAACCACTAATCAATCACCACCCCCTTCAGGACTAACTGCTAATCAATCACCACCCCTACATTACTAACCTCTAATCAATCACCACCCCTACATTACAACCACTAATCAATCACCACCCCTTCAGGACTAAATGCTAATCAATCACCACCCCTACATTACTAACCTCTAATCAATCACCACCCCACAGAGTACTAACCACTAATCAATCACCACCCCTTCAGGACTAAATGCTAATCAATCACCACCCCTACATTACTAACCTCTAATCAATCACCACCCCACACAGTACTAACCTCTAATCAATCACCACCCACTTGAGTTCTAACCTCTAATCAATCGCCACCCAGAGTTCTAACCTCTAATCAATCACAACCCCTACATTACTAACCTCTAATCAATCACCACCCACTTGAGTTCTAACCTCTAATCAATCACCACCCAGAGTTCTAACCTCTAATCAATCGAACCCCTACATTATTAACCACTAATCAATCACCACCCCTACATTACTAACCTCTAATTAATCACCACCCCTACATTACTAACAATTAATCACCACCCAGAGTTCTAACCACTAATCAATCACCACCCCTTCAGGACTAAATGCTAATCAATCACCACCCCCCTTCAGGACTAAATGCTAATCAATCACCACCCCTTCAGGACTAAATGCTAATCAATCACCACCCCTACATTACTAACCTCTAATCAATCACCACCCCCTACATTACTAACCTCTAATCAATCACCACCCCCTACATTACTAACCACTAATCAATCACCACCCCTTCAGGACTAAATGCTAATCAATCACCACCCCTACATTACTAACCACTAATCAATCACCACCCCTACATTACTAACCACTAATCAATCACCACCCCTGAGTCAGTACTAACCTCTAATCAATCACCACCCCTACATTACTAACCTCTAATCAATCACCACCCCTATTACTAACCTTTAATTTCACCACCCCTACATTACTAACCACTAATCAATCACCACCCCCTACATTACTAACCACTAATCAATCACCACCCCTACATTACTAACCTCTAATTAATCACCACCCCTACATTACTAACCACTAATCAATCACCACCCCTTTACTAACCTGTAATCAATCACCACCCCTACATTACTAACCTCTAATTAATCACCACCCCCTACATTACTAACCACTAATCAATCACCACCCCTTCAGGACTAAATGCTAATCAATCACCACCCCCTACATTACTAACCTCTAATCAATCACCACCCCTACATTACTAACCACTAATCAATCACCACCCCTACATTACTAACCTCTAATAAATCACCACCCCTTCAGGACTAAATGCTAATCAATCACCACCCCTTCAGGACTAAATGCTAATCAATCACCATCCCTAAATTACTAACCTCAAATCAATCACCACCCCAAAGAAACCACTAATCAATCACCACCCCCTTCAGGACTAAATGCTAATCAATCACCACCCCTTCAGGACTAGGGGAATCAATCACCACCCCTACATTACTCCACAATCAATCACCTTTGTTGACAAACCTCTAATCAATCACCACCCCTGGTTGCTAACCTAATTCCATTTCAGAAAATCACCACCCCCTATTACTAACCTTAATCAATCACCACCCCTACATTACAACCACTAATCAATCACCACCCCCTACATTACTAACCTCTAATCAATCACCACCCCTACATTACTAACCTCTAATTAATCACCACCCCTACATTACTAACCTCTAATTAATCACCACCCACTTGAGTTCTAACCACTAATCAATCACCACCCCTTCAGGACTAAATGCTAATCAATCACCACCCCCTTCAGGACTAAATGATAATCAATCACCACCCCTTCAGGACTAAATGCTAATCAATCACCACCCCTACATTACTAACCTCTAATCAATCACCACCCTGGGGGAAATTACTAACCTCTAATCAATCACCACCCCTACATTACTAACCACTAATCAATCACCACCCCTTCAGGACTAACTGCTAATCAATCACCACCCCTACATTACTAACCTCTAATCAATCACCACCCCTACATTACTAACCACTAATCAATCACCACCCCTTCAGGACTAAATGCTAATCAATCACCACCCCTACATTACTAACCTCTAATCAATCACCACCCCCTACATTACTAATCACACCACACCCTAATTACAACCTCTAATCAATCACCACCCCCTTCAGGACTAAATGCTAATCAATCACCACCCCTTCAGGACTAAATGCTAATCAATCACCACCCCTCATTAATCAAATCAATCACCACCCCACAGTACTAACCACTAATCAATCACCACCCCTTCAGGACTAAATGCTAATCAATCACCACCCCTTCAGGACTAAATGCTAATCAATCAATTACTAACCACTAATCAATCACCACCCCTTCAGGACAAATGCTAATCAATCACCACCCCTACATTACTAACCACTAATCAATCACCACCCCACATTACAACCTACTAACCAGGACTAATCAATCAATCCACCCCTTCAGGACTAAATGCTAATCAATCACCACCCCTACATTACTAACCTCAAATCAATCAATCACCACCCCCACATAAATGCTACTAACCCCTTCTAATCAATCACCACCCCCTACATTACTAACCACTAATCAATCACCACCCCCTCATACAAACCTCTAATCAATCACCACCCCTACATTACTAACCTCTAATCAATCACCACCCCTACATTACTAACACCTCTAATCAATCACCACCCCTACATTACTAACCACTAATCAATCACCACCCCTACATTACTAACCTCTAATCAATCACCACCCCTACATTACTAACCACTAATCAATCACCACCCCTACATTACTAACCTCTAATCAATCACCACCCCTACATTACTAACCTCTAATTAATCACCACCCCCTACATTACTAACCTCTAATTAATCACCACCCACTTGAGTTCTAACCACTAATCAATCACCACCCCCTTCAGGACTAAATGCTAATCAATCACCACCCCTTCAGGACTAAATGCTAATCAATCACCACCCCCTTCAGGACTAAATGCTAATCAATCACCACCCCCTACATTACTAACCTCTAATCAATCACCACCCGCCAAATTACTAACCTCTAATCAATCACCACCCCCTACATTACTAACCACTAATCAATCACCACCCCTTCAGGACTAACTGCTAATCAATCACCACCCCTACATTACTAACCTCTAATCAATCACCACCCCCTACATTACTAACCTCTAATCAATCACCACCCCTACATTAATAACCACTAATCAATCACCACCCCCTTCAGGACTAACTGCTAATCAATCACCACCCCTACATTACTAACCTCTAATCAATCACCACCCCCTACATTACTAACCACTAATCAATCACCACCCCTTCAGGACTAAATGCTAATCAATCACCACCCCTACATTACTAACCTCTAATCAATCACCACCCCCTACATTACTAACCTCTAATCAATCACCACCCCTACATTAATAACCACTAATCAATCACCACCCCTTCAGGACTAACTGCTAATCAATCACCACCCCCTACATTACTAACCTCTAATCAATCACCACCCCTACATTACTAACCTCTAATTAATCACCACCCACTTGAGTTCTAACCACTAATCAATCACCACCCCTTCAGTTCTAACCCCCTTCAGGACTAAATGATAATCAATCACCACCCCCTTCAGGACTAAATGCTAATCAATCACCACCCCTACATTACTAACCTCTAATCAATCACCACCCACTTGATTACTAACCTCTAATCAATCACCACCCCTACATTACTAACCACTTCAATCACCACCCCTTCAGGACTAACTCTAATCAATCACCACCCTACATTACTAACCTCTAATCAATCACCACCCCCTACATTACTAACCACTAATCAATCACCACCCCTTCAGGACTAAATGCTAATCAATCACCACCCCTACATTACTAACCTCAATCACCACCCCTGATTACTAACCACTAATCAATCACCACCCCTTCATTACTAACCTGCTAATCAATCACCACCCCTTCAGGACTAAATGCTAATCAATCACCACCCCTTCAGGACTAAATGCTAATCAATCACCACCCCTACATTACTAACCTCAAATCAATCACCAACCCACACAGTACTAACCACTAATCAATCACCACCCCCTTCAGGACTAAATGCTAATCAATCACCACCCCTTCAGGACTAAATGCTAATCAATCACCACCCCTACATTACTAACCACTAATCAATCACCACCCCTACATTACAAACCTCTAATCAATCACCACCCCCTACATTACTAACCACTAATCACTCACCACACCCTACATTACTAACCTCTAATCAATCACCACCCCTTCAGGACTAAATGCTAATCAATCACCACCCCCTTCAGGACTAAATGCTAATCAATCACCACCCCTACATTACTAACCTCTAATCAATCACCACCCACACAGTACTAACCACTAATCAATCACCACCCCTTCAGGACTAACCATGCTAATCAATCACCACCCCCTTCAGGACTAAATGCTAATCAATCACCACCCCTACATTACTAACCAATCACCACCCCTACATTACAAACCTCTAATCAATCACCACCCCTACATTACTAACCTCTAATCAATCACCACCCCTACATTACTAACCACTAATCAATCACCACCCCCTACATTACTAACCACTAATCAATCACCACCCCCTACATTACTAACCTCTAATCAATCACCACCCCTACATTACTAACCACTAATCAATCACCACCCCCTACATTACTAACCTCTAATCAATCACCACCCCTACATTACTAACCTCTAATTAATCACCACCCCTACATTACTAACCTCTAATTAATCACCACCCACTTGAGTTCTAACCACTAATCAATCACCACCCCCTTCAGGACTAAATGCTAATCAATCACCACCCCTTCAGGACTAAATGCTAATCAATCACCACCCCTTCAGGACTAAATGCTAATCAATCACCACCCCTACATTACTAACCTCTAATCAATCAGACTGCCAAATTACTAACCTCTAATCAATCACCACCCCATCATTACTAACCACTAATCAATCACCACCCCCTTCAGGACAACTGCAATCAATCACCACCCCCTACATTACTAACCTCTAATCAATCACCACCCCCTGCTTACTAACCTCTAATCAATCACCACCCCTACATTAATAACCACTAATCAATCACCACCCCCTTCAGGACTAACTGCTAATCAATCACCACCCATCATTACTAACCTCTAATCAATCACCACCCCCTACATTACTAACCACTAATCAATCACCACCCCTTCAGGACTAAATGCTAATCAATCACCACCCCTACATTACTAACCTCTAATCAATCACCACCCACACAGTACTAACCACTAATCAATCACCACCCCCTTCAGGACTAAATGCTAATCAATCACCACCCCCTACATTACTAACCTCTAATCAATCACCACCCCACACAGTACTAACCTCTAATCAATCACCACCCACTTGAGTTCTAACCTCTAATCAATCGCCACCCACTTGAGTTCTAACCTCTAATCAATCACAACCCCCTACATTACTAACCTCTAATCAATCACCACCCACTTGAGTTCTAACCTCTAATCAATCACCACCCACTTGAGTTCTAACCTCTAATCACACACAACGCCAACCCCTACATTATTAACCACTAATCAATCACCACCATTACTAACCTACATTACACCTCTAATTAATCACCACCCCCTACATTACTAACCAATTAATCACCACCCACTTGAGTTCTAACCACTAATCAATCACCACCCCCTTCAGGACTAAATGCTAATCAATCACCACCCCCTTCAGGACTAAACTAATCAATCACCACCCCCTTCAGGACTAAATGCTAATCAATCACCACCCCCTACATTACTAACCTCTAATCAATCACCACCCCCTACATTACTAACTCTAATCAATCACCACCCCTACATTACTAACAATCACTAATCAATCACACACCCCTTCAGGACTAAATGCTAATCAATCACCACCCCTACATTACTAACCACTAATCAATCACCACCCCTACATTACTAACCACTAATCAATCACCACCCCCTACATTACTAACCTCTAATCAATCACCACCCCTACATTACTAACCTCTAATCAATCACCACCCCCTACATTACTAACCTCTAATTAATCACCACCCCTACATTACTAACCACTAATCAATCACCACCCCCTACATTACTAACCACTAATCAATCACCACCCCTACATTACTAACCTCTAATTAATCACCACCCCTACATTACTAACCACTAATCAATCACCACCCCTACATTACTAACCTCTAATCAATCACCACCCCTACATTACTAACCTCTAATTAATCACCACCCCTACATTACTAACCTCTAATCAATCACCACCCCTTCAGGACTAAATGCTAATCAATCACCACCCCTTCAGGACTAAATGCTAATCAATCACCAACCCCTTCAGGACTAAATGCTAATCAATCACCACCCCACTACCCCCAAGCCATCAGACTGCTGAACAGCTTCTATCCCCAAGCCATCAGACTGCTGAACAGCTTCTATCCCCAAGCCATCAGACTGCTGAACAGCTTCTACCCCCAAGCCATCAGACTGCTGAACAGCTTCTACCCCCAAGCCATCAGACTGCTGAACAGCTTCTACCCCCAAGCCATCAGACTGCTGAACAGCTTCTACCCCCAAGCCATCAGACTGCTGAACAGCTTCTACCCCCAAGCCATGAGACTGCTGAACAGCTTCTACCCCCAAGCCATCAGACTGCTGAACAGCTTCTTTCCCCAAGCCATCAGACTGCTGAACAGCTTCTCCAAGCCATCAGACTGCTGAACAGCTTCTAAAGACATCAGACTGCTGAACAACTTCTACCCCCAAGCTGAACAGACACAAACATACATTATAAACACTACAGATACTACAACCAGCACACACACACAACTCACACAATCTATACAACACAGCACACACTAACTCACAGTAACACACACACACACACACACACACACATACAACACACACACACACTACACCTAACACACAGTAACTATAAACACTACAGACACTACACCACACAACACAAACACTCACACACACACAATACATACACTATAAACATTACAGACACTACACACACAACTCAGAGTAATCTATACAACCAGCTACACCTAACACAGAGTAACACTACACACACACAGCACACACACACACAACTCACATTAACATTACAGACACTACACACACACACTCACACACTACACTCCACACACAATAATCACTATAAACAACAGACACTACACACTAACAAACACACTCACTAACTACTACACACACACACTTTACTACACACATAGTAATACTATAAACAACACACACTACACACACAACTCACTACAATCATTACAACTCAGCTAACTAACTACATACACAATGTAATCTATAAACAACACACACCCACTACAACTACACACACACTCACAGTACACACTCTACACAACACACTCATACAACACCTAACAGAGTAATACTACACTACACACACACACTCACACACTACACACACATTTTAGTAGTGCCAGTGATTGTGAAGGGTGGGACAGTGAAGATGACCTAACTCAGAGTAATCTATACAACCAGCTACAACACCTAACTCATAGTAATCTATACAACCAGCTACACCTAACTCATAGTAATCTATACAACCAGCTACACCTAACTCAGAGTAATCTATACAACCAGCTACACCACCTAACTCATAGTAATCTATACAACCAGCTACACCTAACTCAGAGTAATCTATACAACCAGCTACACCTAACTCAGAGTAATCTATACACCCAGCTACACCTAACTCAGATTAATCTATACAACCAGCTACACCACCTAACTCAGAGTAATCTATACAACCAGCTACACCTAACTCAGAGTAATCTATACAACCAGCTACACCTAACTCATAGTAATCTATACAACCAGCTACACCTAACTCATAGTAATCTATACAACCAGCTACACCTAACTCATAGTAATCTATACAACCAGCTACACCACCTAACTCATAGTAATCTATACAACCAGCTACAACACCTAACTCAGAGTAATCTATACAACCAGCTACACCTAACTCATAGTAATCTATACAACCAGCTACACCTAACTCATAGTAATCTATACAACCAGCTACAACACCTAACTCAGAGTAATCTATACAACCAGCTACACCACCTAACTCAGAGTAATCTATACAACCAGCTACACCTAACTCATAGTAATCTATACAACCAGCTACACCACCTAACTCATAGTAATCTATACAACCAGCTACAACACCTAACTCAGAGTAATCTATACAACCAGCTACACCTAACTCATAGTAATCTATACAACCAGCTACACCTAACTCATAGTAATCTATACAACCAGCTACCTAACTCAGAGTAATCTATACAACCAGCTACACCTAACTCATAGTAATCTATACAACCAGCTACCTAACTCAGGGTAATCTATACAACCAGCTACACCTAACTCATAGTAATCTATACAACCAGCTACACCTAACTCATAGTAATCTATACAACCAGCTACAACACCTAACTCAGAGTAATCTATACAACCAGCTACACCTAACTCATAGTAATCTATACAACCAGCTACACCTAACTCATAGTAATCTATACAACCAGCTACAACACCTAACTCAGAGTAATCTATACAACCAGCTACACCACCTAACTCAGAGTAATCTATACAACCAGCTACACCTAACTCATAGTAATCTATACAACCAGCTACACCACCTAACTCATAGTAATCTATACAACCAGCTACAACACCTAACTCAGAGTAATCTATACAACCAGCTACACCTAACTCATAGTAATCTATACAACCAGCTACACCTAACTCATAGTAATCTATACAACCAGCTACACCACCTAACTCATAGTAATCTATTCAACCAGCTACACCACCTAACTCAGAGTAATCTATACAACCAGCTACACCACCTAACTCAGAGTAATCTATACAACCAGCTACACCTAACTCATAGTAATCTATACAACCAGCTACACCACCTAACTCATAGTAATCTATACAACCAGCTACAACACCTAACTCAGAGTAATCTATACAACCAGCTACACCTAACTCATAGTAATCTATACAACCAGCTACACCTAACTCATAGTAATCTATACAACCAGCTACACCACCTAACTCATAGTAATCTATTCAACCAGCTACACCACCTAACTCAGAGTAATCTATACAACCAGCTACACCTAACTCATAGTAACCTATACAACCAGCTACACCTAACTCAGAGTAATCTATACAACCAATCCACATGAATGTCAACATGGACACTACATCAACCTGTTCCCTTTATAGTGTCCCCTATTCCCTCAGTGTTCCAGTCAAAAGTAGTGCACTATAAAGGACACCTGGTGCCATTTGGGATGCTGACAAGTTGCAAATGAGCTGGAGTCATTTTGTACTGTACCTATATAAATATTCAAACACTGTAAATAAGTTTGGCAGCATGGACGGTGTTTCTGCTAGCAAGGCTTCCCTGTGTTTAGTCTACAGACTGCCGTATCTGAGGGACAGTGATATATTTTCCATACTGTTTTAACTGGTGTTTATAAAGAAGACGAGTTATATATGACTCCTGTTATCTACAAGAACGCAATAGGAACACAGAACTTCGCTGTATGGCAGAGACCAAATAATCAAAGCTAATGTTATTTGTCACATGCGCCAAATACAATAGGTGTAGTAGACCTCACAGTGAAATGCTGAATACAACAGGTGTAGTAGACCTTACAGTGAAATGCTGAATACAACAGGTGTAGGTAGACCTTACAGTGAAATGCTGAATACAACAGGTGTAGTAGACCTCACAGTGAAATGCTGAATACAACAGGTGTAGTAGACCTTACAGTGAAATGCTGAATACAACAGGTGTAGTAGACCTCACAGTGAAATGCTGAATACAACAGGTGTAGTAGACCTTACAGTGAAATGCTGAATACAACAGGTGTAGTAGACCTCACAGTGAAATGCTGAATACAACAGGTGTAGTAGACCTTACAGTGAAATGCTGAATACAACAGGTGTAGTAGACCTCACAGTGAAATGCTGAATACAATAGGTGTAGTAGACCTCAC
>NC_060173.1:116415002-116417502 GCF_021184085.1 Oncorhynchus gorbuscha | reverse complement strand
CGTGCGTGTGTGTGTGTGTGTATAAATACAGAAAGACAGGAAATAATCACAGAGAAAAGTCATTGATGAGATTATAGAATTGAATGGATGTATTTAATGTATTGAAGATGGAAGCTATAGCAGAGCAGAGAACCCTCTAAGGAGGAGGAGTACTGTCTAGACAGAGAACCCTCTATCGAAGGAGGAGGAGTATTGTCTAGACAGAGAACCCTCTATCTAAGGAGGAGTAGTCCTGTCTAGACAGAGAACCCTCCATCTAAGGAGGAGTACTGTCTAGACAGAGACCCCTCTATCTAAGGGGGAGTACTGTCTAGACAGAGAACCCCATATCTAAGGAGGAGGAGTACTGTCTAGACAGAGCGCCCTCTAAGAAGGAGGAGTAGTACTGTCTAGACAGAGAACCCTCTATCTAAGGAGGAGGAGAACTGTCTAGACAGAGAACCCTCTATCTAAGCAGGAGGAGTACTGTCTAGACAGAGAACCCCCTATCTAAGGAGGAGGAGTACTGTCTAGACAGAGAACCCTCTATCTAAGGAGGAGGAGAACTGTCTAGACAGAGAACCCTCTATCTAAGCAGGAGGAGTACTGTCTAGACAGAGAACCCTCTATCTAAGCAGGAGGAGTACTGTCCAGACAGAGAACCCTCTATCTAAGGAGGAGGAGTACTGTCCAGACAGAGAACCCTCTATCTAAGGAGGAGGAGTACTGTCCAGACAGAACCCTCTATCAACACTGTCTTCCTGTCTAGTGCTTCTCAACATGGCTCCTAACAGGCTCCTGGTTACGCCCTATGATGTCCATAACCATTCACGTACACACATAGTATGGACACGTGTTATTTGACATGAATGTTTTCAGGCATGGTCAGATCACAAATGTGTTACATAACAGAAGACTAGATCATTTTTACCCAGGAAACGGTCTGTAAAAAAAACTATACAAATTACGTTGAAATTTACGGAGTAGATATGCACTTTTTCCACTATCAAGGAAACTCAATATAGTATTACTTCAGATTACATTTTCAGGTTACCTCTTCAGATTACCTCTTCAGATTACCTCTTTAGGTTACCTCTTCAGATTACCTCTTCAGATTACCTCTTTAGATTACCTCTTCAGATTACCTCTTCAGATTACCTCTTCAGGTTACCTCTTTAGGTTACCTCTTCAGGTTACCTCTTCAGATTACCTCTTCAGATTACCTCTTCAGGTTACCTCTTTAGGTTACCTCTTCAGGTTACCTCTTCAGATTACCTCTTCAGATTACCTCTTCAGATTACCTCTTCAGATTACCTCTTCAGATTACCTCTTCAGATTACCTCTTCAGATTACCTCTTCAGATTACCTCTTCAGATTACCTCTTCAGATTACCTCTTCAGATTACCTCTTCAGATTACCTCTTTAGGTTACCTCTTCAGATTACCTCTTCAGATTACCTCTTTAGATTACCTCTTCAGATTACCTCTTTAGGTTACCTCTTCAGATTAGCTCTGATGTACTGTATGACAACATCACATGCCAGTCAATCACAAACTGATCTAGTGACTGGCTAATCCCCAAAACCCAACCACTGAGCTGAAATCAGCCCTTCTTATCTCCCATCTAGCTGTTCCTATTGGTCGTCTGGAATATCCCTCATCAGTTGACTGGCTGTTTGGGCTGTCACTCACCTCCAGGATCATATCTCCTGACTGCAGGTCTTTGACGGCTGCACTACTTGGCAGGATGTTCTTGACCAGGACCGACGAGTCTCTGGTCACCACTGTGAAGCCTAGAACCCTCGGGACCTGTAGACAGAGACACACAGACAGAGACATAAACAGTTTAGACACTACACACATTATACCCAGTTGGAATCGAACCGACATAAAAACTGTTCAGAGATTACACCAACATATTGGAGACCTGTAGAAAACTGTTCAGAGATTACACCAACATAATGGAGGCCTGTAGAAAACTGTTCAGAGATTACACCAACATATTGGAGACCTGTAGAAAACTGTTCAGAGATTACACCAACATATTGGAGACCTGTAGAAAACTGTTCAGAGATTACACCAACATATTGGAGGCCTGTAGAAAACTGTTCAGAGATTACACCAACATATTGGAGACCTGTAGAAAACTGTTCAGAGATTACACCAACATATTGGAGACCTGTAGACACACAGCATTTAAAAACCCTCTAACAAGGATTAGGTAGCCTAGCGAATCGAGCATTGGGTCAGTCACTGAAAGGTTGCTTGTTCGAATCCTCGATCCAGCAATGTGGAAAAATCTGCCATTCTCTGCCCTTGAGCATGGCAGTTAAACAACCACAACAACTGCTCCCTGGGCACCGATAACGTGGACCTCGATGGTTTGACCATGACAGTTTAGAATCCAGGGTTAATGTAAATTCCAATCGAATCCGTTTAGAATCCTGGTTTAACGTGGAATCCAATTGAATCAGTTTAGAATCCAGGTTTAACGTGGAATCCAATCGAATCAGTTTAGAATC
>NC_060173.1:116392502-116410002 GCF_021184085.1 Oncorhynchus gorbuscha | reverse complement strand
GATTATATTATTATATTAACCTTATTTGTCCTGATGATTAGATTGTATGAATAACGACCTGGGATGATTGCACCTGGCACAGCAATCTCTCTAACGCATTTACTAGGGATTATAATTAAATTATAAAACCAGGAATCCATCCTAGTCGTATTGTGATATTTTTACGATGAACTACAGCAGATTTGATTTCTTTTGTTTTATTGACAAGGTGCTTAGAAGGATGTTTTACCCACCAGTAAGGGCTTATTCAAGGAGACTGTGTTCTGGCTGCTCTGACAAAAAGTCTACGATAGGAGCCTCGGGAAAGGTTGGACTGAATGAAACTGAGTGTTGACTGTCAGCGGTAGACTGCAGTGATCACCAACCTTTTCTGAGTCAAGATCACTTCCGCAGACAAAAAGCAAGCTGAGATCTACTGCTCAGATTTAAAATGTTTTTCTTTACATTAAAGTCAAAGAAAACATTTTTAAAAGTTATTCAGTCTTACTTAGACTAGTAGCCTATTAAACTTGTCTGTGGCCAGGGTCATGGACGCTCTGTAGCCACGATGATTTGAGCTATCCGATTGGACGCTCTGTAGCCACGGTGATTTGAGCTATCCGATTGGACGCTCTGTTGCCATGGTGATTTGAGCTATCCGATTGGACGCTCTGTAGCCGCTGTGATTTGAGCTATCCGATTGGACGCTCTGTAGCCACGGTGATTTGAGCTATCCGATTGGGGAGCGCAGTAGGTGCACTCGATTTTAGTCACAGATTTGCCGGTCCGCTGGGTAGGTGGAGTTTGTCTCATGGGAACACTTTGTTACCCGGTGAGCAGGACTTTTGAGTCAAGTGCACCTACCGGCAACAGCTCAATGTAATAAAAAAAAGGAGTGCAAGCATTTATCGTTTGTTGGCTTTTCAACAGAATTATGTGGTGATCGGCTAGGAATATCTTGAAGATCGACCAGTCGATCGCAATCGACCAGTTGGCGTCCACTGGACTAGAGTATGCCGTGTGTAAGGTCCACGATGACACATTCATTTCAGGCCAACATTATCTCACCACTACATCTCTCATGTGACAATAACGCATAAACCACATAACAACAATTCCTTTTCAAACAGTCCCATAGTCTGTCACATAGACATAGAGAATGCTCTCTCTCGTTATTTAAACCTTATGTTTTTAGGCTTATTCAAACAACTGTTTGAGATGGAACTCTGTTAGATTCATGGTTTGATCGGGAGAAAGACGATGAGAGAGCCTGTAGCACAAAGTCATATTCAAATTCTATCAAATAGAGAGAGAAGTGAATATATCATTTAAAAAATTAACAGCTAGATACAAGATAGTTAAGGAGTGTCCGTTCGGCAATGTATTATATATATTATATTATATTAATTATATATATAAACTCTAAAATATACGTCCTCTCACTGTCAACTTAGTTTATTTTCAGCAAACTTAACATCAGGATGAGCCTGCAGGAAGGGTACCACATGAGGGAGGAGGATGTCTTCCCTGTAACGCACAGCATTGAGATTGCCTGCAATGACAACAAGCTCAGTCCGATGATGCTGTGACACACTGCCCCAGACCATGATGGACCCTCCACCTCCAAATCGATCCCGCTCCAGAGTACAGGCCTCGGTGTAAATGCTCATTCCTTCGACGATAAACGTGAATCCGACCATCACCCCTGGTGAGACAAAACAGCGACTTGTCAGTGAAGAGCACTTTTTGCCAGTCCTGTCTGGTCCAGCGACGGTGGGTTTGTGTCCATAGGCGACGTTGTTGCCGGTGATGTCTGGTGAGGACCTGCCTTACATCAGGGCTACAAGTCCTCAGTCCAGCCTCTCTCAGCCTATTGCTGACAGTCTGAGCACTGATGGAGTGATTGTGCGTTCCTGGTGTAACTTGGGCAGTTGTTGTTGCCATCCTGTACCTGTCCCGCAGGTGTGATGTTCGGATGTACCGATCCTGTGCAGGTGTTGTGCAGGTGTTGTTACACGTGGTCTGCCACTGCAAGGACGATCAGCTGTCCCTCCTGTCTTCCTGTAGCTCGGTCTTAGGCGTCTCACAGTACGGTCATTGCAATGTATTGCCCTGGCCACATCTGCAGTCCTCATGCCTCCTTGCAGCATGCCTAAGGAACGTTCATGCAGATGAGCAGGGAACCTGGACTTCTTTCTTTTGGTGTGTTTCAGAGTCAGTAGAAAGGCCTCTTTAGTGTCCTAAGTTTTCATAATTGTGACCCTAATTGCCTACCTGTCATGCCTTGGTCATTGTATTTTGTGTTTTTGTTATATGTTTGGGTAGGCCAGGGTGTGACATGGGTTTATATTTGTTGTATTCGTATTGGGGTTTGTATTATTTGGGATTGCGGCTGATTAGGGGTGTGTCTAGTTAGGCTTGGCTGCCTGGGGCGATTCTCAATGAGAGTCAGGTGCTTGTCTCTGATTGAGAACCGTATTTAGACAGCCTGACTTTCGTGTTGTATTTTGTGGGTGTTTGTTCCTGTCTCAGTGTAGTGTTCACCAGATAGGCTGTAGTAGGTTTCACGTTCCGTTTGTTGTTTTTGTATTTATTCAGTCATTTCATGCACCGCGATTAACTTCATTAAAGTCATGAGTAACCTACACGCTGCATTTCGGACTGACTCTCTTCATACAACAGACGAACTACGTTACACTACCATCTGTAAGCTGTTAGTGTCTTAACGACGACCGTTCCACAGATGCATGTTCATTAATTGTTTATGGTTCATTGAACAAGCATGGGGAAAGATCTGTGAAGTTGTTTTTTACACCATGCTGTCTCTGAGTTTATATATTTTATTTTTATATTATATTTTTATATTGATTTTTTTACTGGCTAACGGACACTGCTGTCTCTGAGTTTATATATTGGCTAACGGACACTCCTTAACCGTTTTGTGTCATTAGAAAAAACAAATGACAAGTTTAATAAAGTTTAAGTTTATTAACCGGTAACACCGTTAACAAGTGGAATATAATAATATATATATATATATATATATATATATAGGAGGGGGAGGTGAGGTGGATGGGCTATATTTCAATGTTTCTTACCGAAGGAATATGAAATGCATTGTAGCATCGGTCTTGGGCTCCCGAGTGGCACAGCAGTCCAAGGCAGTGTAAGGATCCTGTTCTAAGTCAGATGCAGGAGAGCAGCAATAACCGGAGCATTTACCCACAATAATAATAATAATAATAATAATAATATAATAATAATAATAGCAGGTAATAACCGGAGCATTTACCCACAAAATGTGGGTGAATTTTGTCCCATTCCTCCTGACAGAGTCAGGTTTGTAGGCCACCTTGCTTGCACACGCTTTTTCAGTTCTGCCCACAAATGTTCTATAGGATTGAGGTCAGGGCTTTGTGATGGCCACTCCAATACCTTGACATTGTTGTCCTTAACCCATTTGCCACAACTTTGGAAGTATGTTTGGGGTCATTGTCCATTTGGAAGACCCACTTGCGACCAAGCTTTAACTTTGACTGATGTCTTGAGATGTTGCTTCAAATTATCCACCAAATTTTTCTCCCTCATGATGCCATCTATTTTGTGAAGTGCACCAGTCCCTCCTGCAGCAAAGCACCCACACAACATGATGCTGCCACTCCCGTGCTTCACGGTTGGGATGGTGTTCTTCGGCTTGCAAGACTCCCCTTTTTCCTCCAAACATAACAATGGTCATTATGGCCAAACAGTTCTATTTTTGTTTCATCAGACCAGAGGATATTTCTCCAAAAAGTACAATCTTAGTCCCCATGTGCATTTGCAAACCGTAGTCTGGCTTTTTTACGGCAGTTTTGGAGCAGAGGCTTCGTCCTTGCTGAGCGGCCTTTCAGGTTGTGTCGATATAGAACTCGTTTTACTATGAATATGGATATTTTTGTACCTGTTTCCTCCAGCATCTTCACACGGTCCATTGCGGTTGTTCTGGGATTGATTTGCACTTTTCACACCAAAGTACGTTCATCTCTAGGAGACAGAATGCGTCTCCTTCCTGAGCGGTATGATGGCTGCATGGTCCCATGGTGTTTATACTTGCGTACTATTTTTGTACAGATTAACGTGGTACCTTCAGCCGTTTGGAAATTGCTCCCAGGGAAGAACCAGAATTGTAGAGGTCTACAATTTTATTTTCTGAGGTCTTGGCTGATTTATTTTGATTTTCCAAAAATGCGAAGAGACACTGAGTTTGAAGGTAAGGCCTTGAAATACAGTACATCGACAGGTACACCTCCAATTGATTCAAATGATGCCAATTAGCCTATCAGAAGCTTCTAAAGCCATGCCACCATTAAATTGAATTTTCCAAGCTGTTTAAAGGCACAGTCAACTTTGTGTATGTAAACTTCTGACCCACTGCAATTGTGATACAGTGAATTATAAATGAAATAATCTGTCTGTAAACAATTCTGTCTGTATCTCAGCTCACTGGTCACCATAGCAGCACCCACCATAGCAAGCGCTCCAGCAGGTCACCACCAAAGTCAATTCCTCCTTTGGCCACCTTTCCTTCCAGTTTGCTTCCAGTTCTCTGCTGCTAATGACTGGAACAAACTGCAAAAATCACTGAAGCTGGAGACTTATATCTCTCTCAATAACTTCAAGCATCAACAGTCAGAGTAGCACCCAACAACCTCATCCCCATATATATATATATATATATATATATATATATATATATATATATATATATATATATATATATATATATATATATATTATATATATATATATATATATATTTATATATTATATTTGTGTTGCTCCTTTGCAGTGTCTCTGCACATCCATCTTTAATTGCTGAATTGTATTTACTTCACCACTATTTATTGCCTTACCTCCCTTTTCTTACCTCATTTGCACACACTGTATATAGATATTCTACTGTACGTTTGACATGTGTAACTCTGTTGTTTTTGTCGCACTGCTTTGCTTTATCTTGTTAGGGCCGAGGTGGGAACATCAATCAACGGAAATTTCAACGTTCGCCACTTTTATAAAACTCAAACTTTCATTAAAATGCACATACAATGTACTGAATTAAAGCTACACTGTGAGTTGCTACCGAGTCAGATTTGTAAAATTATTTTCGGCGAAAGCATGAGAAGCTATTATCTGATAGCATACACCCCCCCAAAGTACTGCAACGCTACTTAAAACGCCAGATTTTGCATTACCCGGCGCTACCCAAAACTCTGAAATAAAATATAAAACATTCATTACCTTTGATGAGCTTCTTTCTTGGCACTCCTATATATATATATGTCCCATAAACAATTGGGTCTTTTCCCCGATTAAATCCGTCATTGTATAGCGAAAATGTCGTTTTCCTTAGACCGGTCTGATCCAGGAATATTCCGTTTTCCAAGACGCAACGTCACTTTTTAAAATGACAAAAGGTGCCTATATACTTTTACAAAACACTTCAAACTGCTCAAAATGCGTAAACGTAATAGAACCAAGGATTAAGTCTGCTCAAAATGCACTGGCGACATCATGTGGAAGCTGTAGGCGTTTACATTATGGCTTCATGTATTTGCATTCGTCTTGAACAATTCATTGACTGGCGGAGTAATATATTTTTTGTGTTTTTGGAGAACAGTTTTTCGAGGGATTTTTACTGCTAAACACGTTGTGTTATAGCCACAGACACGATTTAACCAGTTTTAGAGACTTCAGAGTGTTTTCTATACACACATACTTATCATTTGTATATACTATATTCCAAACATGAGTAGCAGGACTTTGAAATGTTGCGTGATTTTTAACAAAAAGCTGCGAAAATTCGCAGCTTCCTTAAGAGGTTTTAACTTGGTCTGTAAATGAGAAAATAAGTTAAATAAAGGTGAAAGGTGAAATAAAATAAATAAATAAAACATTAAAAAAAGAAAGGTTGACATCACCCAACCCTAAAAACACACACACACACGCACATGCACATGCACACGCACTCACACACACATACACATACACACACCTTAGCTCCTCTCCTAACATCTGTGTACAGCAGCTCTACCTGTTCAGCTGAAAACGAAGACATTCTACACGACAATGGTATAACACACAAAGAGAAAAACAGACTATTTATTTTGTTGTTCAAGCCAGATACTGTTGGAAGAGGGAGAAAGAAAGAGACCGAGAGAGAGAGAGAGAGAGAGAGAGAGAGAGAGGGAGAGAGAGGGGTGGGGAGGAGGGGAGAGAGAGAGAGAGAGAGAGAGAGAGAGAGAGAGAGAGAGAGAGAGACAGAGAGAGAGAGAGAGAGAGAGAGAGAGAGAGGGAGAGAGAGAGGTGGGGAGGAGGGGAGAGAGAGAGAGAGACAGAGAGAGAGAGAGAGAGAGAGAGAGAGAGAGAGAGAGAGAGAGAGAGAGAGAGAGAGACAGAGAGAGAGAGAGAAAGAGAGAGAGAGAGAGAGGGTTGGGGGGGAGATATAAAAACACCCCAGACTCATAGCAAATATCTGAGTCCAGAATGGCACCCTATTCCTTATGTAATGAACTAATTGTTCCAAGGGCCTGTAGGGACATACAGAATAGGGCTGTATTTGGGACACAGTCTGACTGTCAGTGACTGACAGACACACAAAGGCCCCTGCCTGGTTTCAAAGAGCTACTTAAAGGAAGGTAAAGGATTTGTCCATTACCACTGTATCATTGATTTTAACAACGCAGGAGAGCAGGAGGGAGGGAGGGAGGGAGGGAGGAGTGGAGGGAGGGGTGGAGAAAGGGAGGGATAGAGGGGTGGAGGGAGGGAGGGGTGTGAGGGAGGGAGGGAAGGAGGGGGCAGGGAGGGTGGGAGGGGGAGGGAGGGGGGGCAGGGGGTGGGAGGGGGGAGGGAGGGGGGCAGGGAGGGAGGGAGGGAGGGAGGGAGGGAGGGAAAGTAGGACACAGACACATTAGACCACTAAGAGAAACATAACGGAGCACGGAGAGAAACATCAGCTTATCGACCACATAAAAAACATCTCAACAAAAGCTGCCCCAAAAAACACAGAGATAGAAGATGATATCAGGACAGGAGCACAAAGACACACTGGTCAAAAGAAAAGAAAATATAATGCATCCACAGCTAAATGATATCAGCAGACAGAACGATGAAGTCCCCTGTCTGTCTGTCTCTGTCTGTCTCTCTGCCCCTCTGTCTGTCTCTCCGCCCCTCTGTCTGTCTCTCCGCCCCTCTGTCTGTCTCTCCGCCCCTCTGTCTGTCTCTCCGCCCCTCTGTCTGTCTCTCCGCCCCTCTGTCTGTCTCTCCGCCCCTCTGTCTGTCTCTCCGCCCCTCTGTCTGTCTCTGTCTGTCTCTCTGCCCCTCTGTCTGTCTCTCCGCCCCTCAGTCTGTCCCTCTGTCTGTCCCTCCGCCCCTCTGTCTGTCTCTCCGCCCCTCTGTCTGTCTCTCCACCCCTCTGTCTGTCTCTCCGCCCCTCTGTCTGTCTCTCCGCCCCTCTGTCTGTCTCAGTCTGTCTCTCCGCCCCTCTGTCTGTCTCTCTCTCCCTCTGTCTGTCTGTCTCTCTGTCTGTCTCTATGTATGCCCCTCTGTCTGTCTCTCTGTCCCTCTGTCTGTCCCTCTGTCTGTCTCTCCACCCCTCTGTCTGTCTCTCTGTCCCTCTGTCTGTCTCTCTGTCCCTCTGTCTGTCTCTCCGCCCCTCTGTCTGTTTCTCCGTCTCTCTGTCTGTCTCTCTGTCTGTCTCTTAGTCTGTCTCTCTGTCCCTCTGTCTGTCTCTCTGTTCCTCTGTCTGTCTCTCTGTCTGTCTCTGTCTGTCTCTCTGCCCCTCTGTCTGTCTCTCCGCCCCTCAGTCTGTCCCTCTGTCTGTCCCTCCGCCCCTCTGTCTGTCTCTCCGCCCCTCTGTCTGTCTCTCCGCCCCTCTGTCTGTCTCTCCGCCCCTCTGTCTGTCTCTCCGCCCCTCTGTCTGTCTCTGTCTGTCTCTCTGCCCCTCTGTCTGTCTCTCCGCCCCTCAGTCTGTCCCTCTGTCTGTCCCTCCGCCCCTCTGTCTGTCTCTCCGCCCCTCTGTCTGTCTCTCCGCCCCTCTGTCTGTCTCTCCGCCCCTCTGTCTGTCTCTCCGCCCCTCTGTCTGTCTCTCCGCCCCTCTGTCTGTCTCAGTCTGTCTCTCCGCCCCTCTGTCTGTCTCTCTCTCCCTCTGTCTGTCTGTCTCTCTGTCTGTCTCTATGTATGCCCCTCTGTCTGTCTCTCTGTCCCTCTGTCTGTCCCTCTGTCTGTCTCTCCACCCCTCTGTCTGTCTCTCTGTCCCTCTGTCTGTCTCTCTGTCCCTCTGTCTGTCTCTCCGCCCCTCTGTCTGTTTCTCCGTCTCTCTGTCTGTCTCTCTGTCTGTCTCTTAGTCTGTCTCTCTGTCCCTCTGTCTGTCTCTCTGTTCCTCTGTCTGTCTCTCTGTCTGTCTCTGTCTGTCTCTCTGCCCCTCTGTCTGTCTCTCCGCCCCTCAGTCTGTCCCTCTGTCTGTCCCTCCGCCCCTCTGTCTGTCTCTCCGCCCCTCTGTCTGTCTCTCCGCCCCTCTGTCTGTCTCTCCGCCCCTCTGTCTGTCTCTCCGCCCCTCTGTCTGTCTCAGTCTGTCTCTCCGCCCCTCTGTCTGTCTCTCTCTCCCTCTGTCTGTCTCTCTGTCTGTCTCTATGTATGCCCCTCTGTCTGTCTCTCTGTCCCTCTGTCTGTCCCTCTGTCTGTCTCTCCACCCCTCTGTCTGTCTCTCTGTCCCTCTGTCTGTCTCTCTGTCCCTCTGTCTGTCTCTCCGCCCCTCTGTCTGTTTCTCCGTCTCTCTGTCTGTCTCTCTGTCTGTCTCTTAGTCTGTCTCTCTGTCCCTCTGTCTGTCTCTCTGTCTCTCTGTCTGTCTCTCTGTCCCTCTGTCTGTCTCTCTGTCCCTCTGTCTGTCTCTCTGTCCCTCTGTCTGTCTCTCTGTCCCTCTGTCTGTCTCTCTGTCTGTCTCTCTGTCCCGCTGTCTGTCTCTCTGTCCCTCTGTCTGTCTCTCTGTCCCTCTGTCTGTCTCTCTGTCCCTCTGTCTGTCCCTCTGTCAACGTGTTAGACAGTCTCCCAGCCATCCAAACACAGAGAGAAGCTATAACTCACAATCAGGATTTCTCTCGGCGTCCTTTCTCTGACTGCCACTACTACAATAACTAAAATAATACATTATGTTCCATATAAATGTTACTGTGGCGACTGGCTGGCACTGTCATGGTTTGTCATATATTGTCTTGTCATTGTGCTTTCCCTTCTGTTCGTTTCCCCCTGCTGGTCTTATTAGGTTCGTTCCCTTTTTCTATCCCTCTCTCTCCCCCTCCCTCTCTCTCCTCTCTCTATCGTTCCGTTCCTGCTCCCAGCTGTTCCTCATTCTCCTACTCACTCATTTAGTCTTTTCACACCTGTCCCCTATTTTGTCCTCTGATTAGAGTCCCTATTTCTCCCCTTGTTTTCCGCTTCTGTCCTTGTCGGATCCTTGTATGATGTTCGCTGTTCTGTGTCCTTGTCTCGCCCTGTCGTGTCTTGTCTCCTTCAGATGCTGCGTGTGAGCAGGTGTCTTAGTCTGCTACGGTCGGTGCCTTCCCGAAGCAACCTGCAGTCAATGGTCGAGTCTCCAGTCTGTCCTCGTTACTACGAGTGGATTTAAGTTTTTTCCTGTTTTGTTTTCGTCTTGAGTTTTCCAGGATTATTACTTTTGCCTTTTACTGGAATAAAGACTCTGTTTTCGCTAAGTCGCTTTTGGGTCCTCATTCACCTGCATAACAGGCACAGATTAACATTATCGATATCCTGGACAATGAGTCTCAAAGTTAAAGGGAGAGAGGAAGCCCAGTGTCTCTACCATAACATGAATCCCTTGCCTCGGTCCTCCTAACCAACACCTTGGACAATGACATGGACCCAGTCGGCTCAATACCACACATCCATACACAACGTCTGTTGTTGTGAACAGCAGACACAACAGATTAATAATACTGTTGGACAGTAAACCTACAGAACAGAACAGGGGAGATCACTATGAGAAGAGTTCAGAACAGTGTGTTCTTTCCTACGTTCGAGAAAGTATTTTTCTCCAGGCTAGTAGTGGCAGTAATAGTAATATCTATTCTTCCCAAATGGCACCCTATTGCCTACAGAGTGCACTCCTTTTGACAAGAACACTATGGACCCTGGTGAAAAGAAGGGCAATACATAGACATTAATAATAACACAAAAAAAATAAAAAATAGGATCCCATTTGGGATGGAGCCGATATCTCAAAAGGACAAGCTTGTGTAACAGAGAACAGTTTATCAGCCAGTACCATGCTCTCTCTAGTCCCTACATCATGCTCTCTCTAGTCCCTACATCATGCTGTCTCTAGTCCCTACATCATGCTGTCTCTAGTCCCTACACCATGCTGTCTCTAGTCCCTACATCATGCTGTCTCTAGTCCCTACATCATGCTGTCTCTAGTCCCTACATCATGCTGTCTCTAGTCCCTACACCATGCTGTCTCTAGTCCCTACATCATGCTGTCTCTAGTCCCTACACCATGCTGTCTCTAGTCCCTACACCATGCTCTCTCTAGTCCCTACATCATGCTGTCTCTAGTCCTTACATCATGCTGTCTCTAGTCCCTACATCATGCTGTCTCTAGTCCCTACACCATGCTGTCTCTAGTCCCTACACCATGCTGTCTCTAGTCCCTACACCATGCTCTCTCTAGTCCCTACATCATGCTGTCTCTAGTCCCTACATCATGCTGTCTCTAGTCCCTACACCATGCTGTCTCTAGTCCCTACACCATGCTGTCTCTAGTCCCTACACCATGCTCTCTCTAGTCCCTACATCATGCTGTCTCTAGTCCCTACATCATGCTGTCTCTAGTCCCTACACCATGCTGTCTCTAGTCCCTACATCATGCTGTCTCTAGTCCCTACATCATGCTGTCTCTAGTCCCTACATCATGCTGTCTCTAGTCCCTACACCATGCTGTCTCTAGTCCCTACATCATGCTGTCTCTAGTCCCTACACCATGCTGTCTCTAGTCCCTACACCATGCTGTCTCTAGTCCCTACATCATGCTGTCTCTAGTCCCTACACCATGCTGTCTCTAGTCCCTACACCATGCTGTCTCTAGTCTCTACATCATGCTGTCTCTAGTCCCTACATCATGCTTTCTCTAGTCCCTACATCATGCTGTCTCTAGTCCCTACACCATGCTGTCTCTAGTCTCTACATCATGCTGTCTCTAGTCCCTACACCATGCTGTCTCTAGTCCCTAGATAACTAGCTAGTAGAACAATAGCCATCTACAACTTAGCTAGCTAAGTAGCACTAGTCTCTACTGTTGCCAGTCAATAGCCATCTATAGATAACTAGCTAGTAGACCTAGTCTCTACTGTTGTCAGTCAATAGCCAGCTACAAATTAGCTAGCTAAGTAGAACTAGTTTCTACTGTTGTCAGTCAATAGCCAGCTATAGATAACTAGCTAGTAGAATTAGTCTTGTCACGGTTTTCTAATGGTGAAGGAGAGTCGGACCAAACTGCAGCGCGTATATTGTGATCCATGTTTATTTAAACAACGAAACACAAATCCAAAACACAAAATCTACAAAACAATAAACGTAGTAAAAACCGAAACAGCCTTAACTGGTGCAAACTAACACATACTAAGGCCATCAAGACACTCAGGACAATCACCCACAATACAACCAAAGAATATGGCTGCCTAAATATGGCTCCCAATCAGAGACAACGATAAACACCTGCCTCTGATTGAGAACCACTTCAGACAGCCATAGACTCTCCTAGAACACCCCACTAAGCTACAATCCCACTAAGCTACACACCACATACAAAAACCCATGTCACACCCTGGCCTGACCAAATACATTAAGAAAAACACAAAATACTTCGACCAGGGCGTGACAAGTCTCTACTGTTGTCAGTCAATAGCCAGCTATAGATAACTAGCTAGTAGAACTAGTCTCTACTGTTGTCAGTCAATAGCCAGCTACAAATTAGCTAGCTAAGTAGAACTAGTCTCTACTGTTGTCAGTCAATAGCCATCTATAGATAACTAACTAGTAGAACTAGTCTCTACTGTTGTCAGTCAATAGTCAGCTATAGATAACTAGCTAGTAGAACTAGTCCCTACTGTTGTCAGTCAATAGCCAGCTATAATAATAATAATAATATATGCCATTTAGCAGACGCTTTTATCCAAAGCGACTTACAGTCATGTGTGCATACATTCTACATTCTACGTATGGGTGGTCCCGGGGATCAAACCCACTACCCTGGCGTTACAAGAGCCATGCTCTACCAACTGAGCTACAGAAGGACCAGATAACTAGCTAGTAGAACTAGTCTCTACTGTTGTCAGTCAATAGCCAGCTACAACTTAGCTAGCTAAGTAGAACTAGTCTCTACTGTTGTCAGTCAATAGCCAGCTATAGATAACTAGCTAACTAACTAGTATAACTAGTCTGAGTGTAGCCTTCTGTATCCTTTGTTTGTCCCCAATACCAGCTTTAGGGCAGAGTTGGTGCGCTCTGTGAACACACACACACACACACACACACACACACACACACACACACACACACACACACACACACACACACACACACACACACACACACACACACACACACACACACACACACACACACACACACACACACACACACACCATCATGAAGAATCATCCCTCACCCGCACAAGGAGGAAATAGCCGATGCTACGCTAATTATACAGGCCTATGCATCTATATACAGTGTGTAAATAGCAATGTTTTCTGATCATGAGCAAGGAGATGGTGCTGATCACAGTGATTCAATAGTATTTCGATCTCTATGTAGCATCAATGGTGATAGTAGCCAATCAGTGTATGTCGCGCAACTCACAAGATCGCAGGAAGGCACACTATCAGCAATATATTTTAGGTGGCATCTCGGTCACTTCATTTGTTGTCGACTTGAGCCGGAAAGTCACACTTTACATTTCTTACAAAATTATTTGTGATTCATGGTTATTATCCTATTCCTTCACACAGTTAAAAAGGTTTCTAAATAATGTAAATTCCACTTTAACACTTCAAAAGAAAAGGTATCAACCCCTCCATTTATTATAATCCACACACTCATTCAGATTTCCTGTTGCTGCAGGGTTATTTTCCTACTGTGTGCAACGTGTCAAATTAAGATCCTGTATATGTAGCTGTCACATAGACATGATCATCATGAAAACGGTTTAGCAACCAGGGCAGAGAAACAGGAACACGTGATCACTGGAGTTATGTTGTGTATATAACAGACTGTCAGACCTGGAACAGAGACAGTAATTGACCAGGAGACCTGGAACAGAGACAGTAACTGACCAGGAGACCTGGAACAGAGACAGTAACTGACCAAGAACAGAGACATTAACTGACCAGGAAACCTGGAACAGAGACAGTAACTGATCAGGAGACCTGGAACAGAGACAGTAACTGACCAGGAGACCTGGAACAGAGACAGTAACTGACCAGGAGACCTGGAACAGAGACAGTAACTGACCAGGAGACCTGGAACAGAGACAGTAACTGACCTGGAGACCTGGAACAGAGACATTAACTGACCTGGAACAGAGACAGTAACTGACCTGGAGACCTGGAACAGAGACATTAACTGACCAGGAGACCTGAAACAGAGACAGTAACTGACCAGGAGACCTGGAACAGAGACATTATCTGACCAGGAACAGAGATAGTAACTGACTCTCAGACCTGGAACAGAGACAGTAACTGACCAGGAGACCTGGAACAGAGACAGTAACTGACCAGGAGACCTGGAACAGAGACAGTAACTGACCTGGAGACCTGGAACAGAGACATTAACTGACCTGGAACAGAGACAGTAACTGACCTGGAGACCTGGAACAGAGACATTAACTGACCAGGAGACCTGAAACAGAGACAGTAACTGACCAGGAGACCTGGAACAGAGACATTATCTGACCAGGAACAGAGATAGTAACTGACTCTCAGACCTGGAACAGAGACAGTAACTGACCAGGAGACCTGGAACAGAGACAGTAACTGACCAGGAGACCTGGAACAGAGACATTATCTGACCAGGAACAGAGATAGTAACTGACTCTCAGACCTGGAACAGAGACAGTAACTGACCAGGAGACCTGGAACAGAGACAGTAACTGACCAGGAGACCTGGAACAGAGACATTAACTGACCTGGAACAGAGACAGTAACTGACCAGTAGACCTGGAACAGAGAAATTAACTGACCTGGAACAGAGACAGTAACTGACCAGTAGACCTGGAACAGAGACAGTAACTGACCAGGAGACCTGGAACAGAGACATTAACTGACCTGGAACAGAGACAGTAACTGACCAGTAGACCTGGAACAGAGACAGTAACTGACCTGGAACAGAGACAGTAACTGACCAGGAGACCTGGAACAGAGACATTAACTGACCAGGAGACCTGGCACAGAGACAGTAACTGACCAGTAGACCTGGAACAGAGACATTAACTGACCTGGAACAGAGACAGTAACTGACCAGTAGACCTGGAACAGAGACATTAACTGACCAGGAGACCTGGAACAGAGACATTAACTGACCAGGAGACCTGGAACAGAGACATTAACTGAGCAGAAGTCCTGGGACAGAGACAGTAACTGACCAGGAGACCTGGAACAGAGACATTATCTGACCAGGAACAGAGATAGTAACTGACTCTCAGACCTGAAACAGAGACAGTAACTGACCAGGAGACCTGGAAAAGAGACAGTAACTGACCAGGTGACCTGGAACAGAGACATTAACTGACCTGGAACAGAGACAGTAACTGACAAGGAGACCTGGAACAGAGACATTAACTGACCTGGAACAGAGACAGTAACTGACCAGTAGACCTGGAACAGAGACATTAACTGACCAGGAGACCTGGCACAGAGACAGTAACTGACCAGTAGACCTGGAACAGAGACATTAACTGACCTGGAACAGAGACAGTAACTGACCAGTAGACCTGGAACAGAGACAGTAACTGACCAGGAGACCTGGAACAGAGACAGTAACTGACCAGTAGACCTGGAACAGAGACAGTAACTGACCAGGAGACCTGGAACAGAGACAGCAACTGACCAGGAGACCTGGAAAAGAGACAGTAACTGACTATCAGACCTGAAACAGAGACAGTAACTGACCAGGAGACCTGGAAAAAGAGACATTATAAGACCAGGAGACCTGGAACAGAGACAGTAACTGACCAGGAGACCTGGAAAAGAGACAGTAACTGAGCAGAAGTCCTGGGACAGAGACATTAACTGACCAGGAGACCTGGAAAAGAGACAGTAACTGAGCAGAAGTCCTGGGACAGAGTGTGGGTGAGAGAGAGAGAGATACAATGTTGTGACTGACCAGTAGCTTTATAGCTTATCCAGACAGACAGACAGACAGACTGAACCCGTAGCGTTTATAGCGTATCCAGACAGACAGCCAGACTGAACCCGTAGCTTTTATAGCATATCCAGACAGACAGACAGACTGAACCTGTAGCGTTTATAGCGTATCCAGACAGACAGACAGACTGAACCCGTAGCGTTTATAGCATATCCAGACAGACAGACTGAACCCATAGCGTTTATAGCGTATCCAGACAGACAGACAGACTGAACCCGTAGCGTTTATAGCATATCCAGACAGACAGACAGACAGACTGAACCCGTAGCGTTTATAGCGTATCCAGACAGACAGACAGACTGAACCCGTAGCTTTTATAGCGTATCCAGACAGACAGACAGACTGGACCCGTAGCGTTTATAGCATATCCAGACAGACACTCTGAAGCCGTAGTGTTTATAGCGTATCCAGACAAAAAGACAGACTGAACCCGTAGCGTTTATAGCGTATCCAGACAGACAGACAGACTGAACCCGTAGCGTTTATAGCGTATCCAGACAGACAGACTGACTGAACCCGTAGCGTTTATAGCGTATCCAGACAGACAGACAGACTGAACCCGTAGCGTTTATAGCGTATCCAGACAGACAGACTGACTGAACCCGTAGCGTTTATAGCGTATCCAGACAGACAGACAGACTGAACCCGTAGCGTTTATAGCGTATCCAGACAGACAGACAGACTGAACCCGTAGCGTTTATAGCGTATCCAGACAGACAGACAGACTGAACCCGTAGCGTTTATAGCGTATCCAGACAGACAGACTGAACCCGTAGCGTTTATAGCGTATCCAGACAGACAGACAGACAGACTGAACCCGTAGCGTTTATAGCATATCCAGACAGAAAGACAGACTGAACCCGTAGCGTTTATAGCGTATCCAGACAGACAGACAGACAGACTGAATGAACCCGTAGCGTTTATAGCATGAAGATAACTAAGTGAAATTATACCGTGAAATGTAGGCTAATGGTGTGATTCAGTATGCACTAACCAAGCTCGCAAAAAAAGCAGCAAAAGTCAAACAAAATGTGGAGATAAAACATCTAAAAGGGGTGTGAATACTTTCTCCGAAGGCACTATAGTAAAACATATGAATCCAACACACGTTAAATGGAATATGTTTCTAGCTTTTAAACCTCAAATACACTATAAGTTTGTCTTTCCTGCTGTGCTGGATGAAGATCCTTCATCTGTAGTGGCCAATATTGATTTTCCCACCTATGTGGCGTGTAATATTCTTGGCAAGGGGTGTGATTACCGCTAGCCACGTTTCAATTTTAAACTCTCTCTCTCTGTGCTAGCTCTCGTTCACACAGTAATCATTGAAGTTGGGCAGTGAGAGACAGAGATTAGGCCGACCCGGACTCTCACCTACCTGCCTCACTCAAAGATACTGTTTCTCGGTCATTGGCTGGAGCTTCTCTGATCAGGTTCATTGATCCAATTAAAACTCTGTTCTAGACAAAGGCCAAAGCATTACTGATCTGAAATGGCTGAGAGGAAAGACCAAATATGGCTGAGAGGAAAGACCAAATATGGCTGAGAGGAAAGACCAAATATGGCTGAGAGGAAAGACCAAATATGGCTGAGAGGAAAGACCAAATATGGCTGAGAGGAAAGACCAAATATGGCTGAGAGGAAAGACCAAATATGGCAGAGAGGAAAGACCAAATATGGCAGAGAGGAAAGACCAAATATGGCAGAGAGGAAAGACCAAATATGGCTGAGAGGAAAGACCAAATATGGAGTAGTATTTACATCATGAGTGGTATTTACATCATGATCTATCTAAGATGTGATAGTTAGGCAAGACCACACACACACACACACACACACACACACACACACACACACACACACACACACACACACACACACACACACACACACACACACACACACACACACACACACACACACACACACACACACACACACACACACACACACACACACACACACACACACACACACACAGTATCAGAGAGAACACGCGTGACTTGACAATTTCCCGCCACAGGTCAGGATACACATGGAACAGTGTTTACAT
>NC_060173.1:116380002-116387502 GCF_021184085.1 Oncorhynchus gorbuscha | reverse complement strand
ACATCCAGTGGGACAGTCACTTAACAATAGTGCATCTAAAACTTAGGGGGTGGGGTGAGAGGGATTACTTAACCTATCCTAGGTATTCCTTAAAGAGGTGGGGTTTCAGGTGTCTCCGGAAGGTGGTGATTGACTCCGCTGTCCTGGCGTCGTGAGGGAGTTTGTTCCACCATTGGGGGCCAGGGCAGCGAACAGTTTTGACTGGGCTGAGCGGGAGCTGTACTTCCTCAGTGGTAGGGAGGCGAGCAGGCCAGAGGTGGATGAACGCAGTGCCCTTGTTTGGGTGTAGGGCCTGATCAGAGCCTGGAGGTACTGAGGTGCCGTTCCCCTCACAGCTCCGTAGGCAAGCACCATGGTCTTGTAGCGGATGCGAGCTTCAACTGGAAGCCAGTGGAAGAACGGAGGAGCGGGGTGACGTGAGAGAAACTTGGGAAGGTTGAACACCAGACGGGCTGCGGCGTTCTGGATGAGTTGAAGGGGTTTAATGGCACAGGCAGGAGCCCAGCCAACAGCGAGTTGCAGTAATCCAGACGGGAGATGACAAGTGCCTGGATTAGGACCTGCGCCGCTTCCTGTGTGAGGCAGGGTCGTACTCTGCGGATGTTGTAGAGCATGAACCTACAGGAACGGGCCACCGCCTTGATGTTAGTTGAGAACGACAGGGTGTTGTCCAGGATCACACCCAGGTTCTTGGCGCTCTGGGAGGAGGACACAGTGGAGTTGTCAACCGTGATGGCGAGATCATGGAACGGGCAGTCCTTCCCGGGAGGAAGAGCAGCTCCGTCTTGCCGAGGTTCAGCTTGAGGTGGTGATCCGTCATCCACACTGATATGTCTGCCAGACATGCAGAGATGCGATTCGCCACCTGGTCATCAGAAGGGGAAAGGAGAAGATTAATTGTGTGTCGTCTGCATAGCAATGATAAGAGAGACCATGTGAGGTTATGACAGAGCCAAGTGACTTGGTGTATAGCGAGAATAGGAGAGGGCCAAGAACAGAGCCCTGGGGGACACCAGTGGTGAGAGCGCGTGGTGAGGAGACAGATTCTCGCCACGCCACCTGGTAGGAGCGACCTGTCAGGTAGGACGCAATCAAGCGTGGGCCGCGCCGGAGATGCCCAACTCGGAGAGGGTGGAGAGGAGGATCTGATGGTTCACAGTATCGAAGGCAGCCGATAGATCTAGAAGGATGAGAGCAGAGGAGAGAGAGTTAGCTTTAGCAGTGCGGAGCGCCTCCGTGATACAGAGGAGAGCAGTCTCAGTTGAATGACTAGTCTTGAAACCTGACTGATTTGGATCAAGAAGGTCATTCAGAGAGAGATAGCGGGAGAGCTGGCCAAGGACGGCACGTTCAAGAGTTTTGGAGAGAAAAGAAAGAAGGGATACTGGTCTGTAATTGTTGACATCGGAGGGATCGAGTGTAGGTTTTTTCAGAAGGGGTGCAACTCTCGCTCTCTTGAAGACGGAAGGGACGTAGCCAACGGTCAGGGATGAGTTGATGAGCGAGGTGAGGTAAGGGAGAAGGTCTCCGGAAATGGTCTGGAGAAGAGAGGAGGGGATAGGGTCAAGCGGGCAGGTTGTTGGGCGGCCGGCCGTCACAAGACGCGAGATTTCATCTGGAGAGAGAGGGGAGAAAGAGGTCAGAGCATAGGGTAGGGCAGTGTGAGCAGAACCAGCGGTGTCGTTTGACTTAGCAACGAAACGAGGATCGGATGTCGTCGACCTTCTTTTCAAAATGGTTGACGAAGTCATCTGCAGAGAGGGAGGAGGGGGGAGGGGGCGGAGGATTCAGGAGGGAGGAGAAGGTGGCAAAGAGCTTCCTAGGGTTAGAGGCAGAAGCTTGGAATTTAGCGTGGTAGAAAGTGGCTTTAGCAGCAGAGACAGAGGAGGAAAATGTAGAGAGGAGGGAGTGAAAGGATGCCAGGTCCGCAGGGAGGCGAGTTTTCCTCCATTTCCGCTCGGCTGCCCGGAGCCCTGTTCTGTGAGCTCGCAATGAGTCATCGAGCCACGGAGCGGGAGGGGAGGACCGAGCCGGCCTGGAGGATAGGGGACATAGAGAGTCAAGGGATGCAGAGAGGGAGGAGAGGAGGGTTGAGGAGGCAGAATCAGGAGATAGGTGGGAGAAGGTTTGAGCGGAGGGAAGAGATGATAGGATGGAAGAGGAGAGAGTAGCGGGGGAGAGAGCGAAGGTTGGGACGGCGCGATACCATCCGAGTAGGGGCAGTGTGGGAGGTGTTGGATGAGAGCGAGAGGGAAAAGGATACAAGGCAGTGGTCGGAGACTTGGAGGGGAGTTGCAATGAGGTTAGTGGAAGAACAGCATCTAGTAAAGATGAGGTCGAGCGTATTGCCTGCCTTGTGAGTAGGGGGAAGGTGAGAGGGTG
Source organism: Oncorhynchus gorbuscha (assembly GCF_021184085.1). Classification (NCBI taxonomy): domain Eukaryota; kingdom Metazoa; phylum Chordata; class Actinopteri; order Salmoniformes; family Salmonidae; genus Oncorhynchus; species Oncorhynchus gorbuscha. Next base: position 116,385,120 of record NC_060173.1, on the reverse strand, counting down.
AGGTCAAAAGAGGAGAGGAGTGGAAAGAAGGAGGCAGAGAGGAAAGAGTCAAAGGTAGACGTGGGGAGGTTAAAGTCGCCCAGAACTGTGAGAGGTGAGCCGTCCTCAGGAAAGGAGCTTATCAAGGCATCAAGCTCATTGATGAACTCTCCGAGGGAACCTGGAGGGCGATAAATGATAAGGATGTTAAGCTTGAAAGGGCTAGTGACTGTGACAGCATGGAATTCAAAGGAGGCGATAGACAGATGGGTAAGGGGAGAAAGAGAGAATGACCACTTGGGAGAGATGAGGATCCCGGTGCCACCACCCCGCTGACCAGACGCTCTCGGGGTGTGCGAGAACACGTGGGCGGACGAAGAGAGAGCAGTAGGAGTAGCAGTGTTGTCTGTGGTGATCCATGTTTCCGTCAGGGCCAAGAAGTCGAGGGACTGGAGGGAGGCATGGGCTGAGATGAACTCTGCCTTGTTGACCGCAGATTGGCAGTTCCAGAGGCTACCGGAGACCTGGAACTCCACGTGGGTCGTGCGCGCTGGGACCACCAGAGTAGGGTGGCCGCGGCCACGCGGTGAGGAGCGTTTGTATGGTCTGTGCAGAGAGGAGAGAACAGGGATAAACCGACACATAGTTGACAGGCTACAGAAGAGGCTACGCTAATGCAAAGGAGATTGGAATGACAAGTGGACTACACGTCTCGAATGTTCAGAAAGTTAAGCTACGTAGCAAGAATCTTATTGACTAAAATGATTAAAATGATACAGTACTGCTGAAGTAGGCCAGCTGGCAGTGGGTGCGTTGTTGACACTACACTAATCAAGTCGTTCCGTTGAGTGTAATAGTTTCTGCAGTGTTGCTATTCGGGGGCTAGCAGGCTAGCTAGCAGTGTTGTTTACGTTACGTTGCGTTAAAAGAACGACAATAGATGGCTAGCGAACCTAGAAAATCGCTCTAGACTACACAATTATCTTTGATACAAAGACGGCTATGTAGCTAGCTAAGTAGCTAGCTACGATCAAACAAATCAAACCGTTGTACTGTAATGAAAATGAAGTGAAAATGTGATACAACCTGTGAATGCGACCGGGTAGTTGAGTTCTATACAGAAGACGTTGGCTAGCGTTGGCTAGCTGTTGGCTAGCTAGCAGAGTCACCTACGTTAAGGACGACAAATAGCTGGCTAGCTAACCTCGGTAAATTAAGATAATCACTCTAAGACTACACACTCTAAACCTAAACAACACAATTATCTTGGATACGATGATACGATGATACGAAGACAGCAAAGACAGCTATGTAGCTAGCTGACACTAAACTAATCAAGTCGTTCAGTTGAGTGTAACAGTTTCTCCAGTGCAGCTAATCAGTGGACGTTAGCTAGCTGGCTAGTGAAGACTAGTGAAGACTACGTTAGGACGGCGAAATACGATAATTACGCAATTATCTTTTGATACAAAGACGGCTATGTAGCTAGCTGAGAAGAAATTGCTAAGATAAGACAAATCAAACCGTTGTGATATAATGAAATATAATGAAAAAGTTATACTACCCGTTGGAGACTACTCAGATCCAGACTACTCAGATCCAGACTACTCAGATCCAGACTACTCAGATCCAGACTACTCAGATCCAGACTACTCAGAACCAGACTATTCAGAGCCAGACTACTCAGATCCAGACTACTCAGAACTAGACTCAGATCCAGACTACTCAGAGCCAGACTACTCAGATCCAGACTACTCAGATCCAGACTACTCAGATCCAGACTACTCAGATCCAGACTACTCAGATCCAGACCAGGCCCTACCAGATAATAAGATTTGTTCAGCAGCAGTGTGTTATATAGACTCATGTAGGAAACGTCAAGGATGGGGCATGACATTGACCTGGAACAGAGACAGTGTCTGACCAGTAGACCTGGAACAGAGACAGTAACTGACCAGTAGACCTGGAACAGAGACAGTAACTGACCTGGAACAGAGACAGTAACTGACCTGGAACAGAGACAGTAACTGACCAGTAGACCTGGAACAGAGACAGTAACTGACCAGTAGACCTGGAACAGAGACAGTAACTGACCTGGAACAGAGACAGTAACTGACCTGGAACAGAGACAGTATCTGACCAGTAGACCTGGAACAGAGACAGTAACTGACCAGTAGACCTAAACAGAGACAGTAACTGACCAGGAGACCTGGAACAGAGACAGTAACTGACAAGGAGACCTGGAACAGAGACAGTAACTGACCAGGAGACCTGGAACAGAGACAGTATCTGACCAGTAGACCTGGAACAGAGACAGTAACTGACCAGGAGACCTAAACAGAGACAGTAACTGACCAGGAGACCTGGAACAGAGACAGTAACTGACCTGGAGACCTGGAACAGAGACTGTAACTGACCTGGAACAGAGACAGTAACTGACCTGGAACAGAGACACTAACTAGATTAGAAACCTAGAGAGGAACCAGGCTATGAGGGGTGGAGATTAGAAACCTAGAGAGGAACCAGGCTATGAGGGGTGGCCGGGTGGAGATTATAACAGAACATGGCCAAGATGTTCAAATGTTCATTGATGACCAGCAGGGTCCAATAATAATAATCACAGTGGTTGTCGAGGGTGCAACAGATCAGTACCTCAGGTGTAAATGTCAGTTGGCCGATCATTCAGAGTTAAAGACAGCAGGTGCGGTAGACAGACACCTCACAAACATGGTTCTGGACTTAAATCACGAGTAGACAGACACCTCACAAACATGGTTCTGGACTTAAATCACGAGTAGACAGACATCTCACAAACATGGTTCTGGACTTAAATCACGAGTAGACAGACACCTCACAAACATGGTTCTGGACTTAAATCACGAGTAGACAGACATCTCACAAACATGGTTCTGGACTTAAAATCACGAGTAGACAGACACCTCACAAACATGGTTCTGGACTTAAATCACGAGTAGACAGACACCTCACAAACATGGTTCTAGACTTAAATCACGAGTAGACAGACACCTCACAAACATGGTTCTGGACTTAAATCACGAGTAGACAGACATCTCACAAACATGGTTCTGGACTTAAATCACGAGTAGACAGACACCTCACAAACATGGTTCTGGACTTAAATCAAAAGTAGACACCTGTACCATTTCAGATATAGAGTTGAAATATATTACATTTTGCATCCCAATATTACACTTTATATCACAGAAGACTGAAATAAAAAAAACAACTAAAAACATTTGACATAATTTGAAAAAATTATAATAATTATGAAATTCTTTAAAATATTGGTCATTTGTCTGGAGGAAAGGGGTTATTTGTCCCTAACTCTCTTTCCGAGTAGTCTAGCCTTTTGGCTGATATCGCCTGTTAGCCTAATATAATGGGCCACAATCAGAACCTCTGGTAATTTAACCTATTTCTTAGGATATTCTTACCCATTTTGATCTTGACTAGGGAGGCGAAATTGCCAGGAACGGGGCTCCAAAGTGACCTGCACCTAAAATGGGACCGTGGTCTGGTTCCGGAACCTGACAAAAAGCCGGCGGAAGAGGGAGGGGTGAAGAGATCAGTCAGACCTCTAGAAAAAGGGGTGATACTTGAGACTCATCATTATGTTTTTTTTTAATAGTGATTACAATACATTTATCCATTTAAAACACTGCCCTCCTGAACCTCTCACACACACACACACACACACACACACACACACACACACACACACACACACACACACACACACACACACACACACACACACACACACACACACACACACGCAGGCTACGAGGTCCGGAGGTCCGGAACCTGCTAGTTTTCTGTTCTGCCACACACACACACACACACACTCCCATATCACCGTGCAAGGGCCTCCCAACAACAGCATCTGCATTCACGCAACACACCATCACCAATGAGGTCAATGATGCGATGACTGCCTGCGTTAGCAAACATGACTCCTCTCTCAGGAGGTGATGTCCTGCAGTGCATCTTCGCATTAACATCAACTAGACTCAAAAAATATCTTTCCTGACTTTTAGAACTAGAGTTCAGACCAAGACAATATCTTTGCAGTTTTGCAAACTATCCAAAGCCAATTACTCAGAACTAGACTCAGCCAGACTACTCAGAACTACTCAGAACTAGACTACTCAGAGCCAGACTACTCAGAACTAGACTCAGAGCCAGACTACTCAGAACTAGACTCAGATCCAGACTACTCAGAACCTATAGACTAGACTCAGAGCCAGACTCAGAGCCAGACTACTCAGAACTAGGTGACTCAGAGCCAGACTACTCAGAACTAGACTCAGAGCCAGACTACTCAGAGCCAGACTACTCAGAGCCAGACTACTCAGAACTAGACTCAGAGCCAGACTACTCAGAACTAGACTCAGAGCCAGACTACTCAGAACTAGACTCAGAGCCAGACTACTCAGAACCAGACTACTCAGAACCAGACTACTCAGAACTAGACTCAGAGCCAGACTACTCAGAACTAGACTCAGAGCCAGACTACTCAGAACTAGACTCAGAGCCAGACCACTCAGATCCAGACTACTCAGAACCAGACTACTCAGAACTAGACTCAGAGCCAGACTACTCAGAACTAGACTCAGAGCCAGACTACTCAGAACCAGACTACTCAGAACCAGACTACTCAGAACTAGACTCAGAGCCAGACTACTCAGAACTAGACTCAGAGCCAGACCACTCAGAACCAGACTACTCAGATCCAGACTACTCAGAACTAGACTCAGATCCAGACTCTGTTCAGAACAGACTACTCAGAACTCACCAGATCCAGACTACTCAGATCCAGACTACTCAGAACTAGACTCAGATCCAGACTACTCAGATCCAGACTACTCAGATCCAGACTACTCAGATCCAGACTACTCAGATCCAGACTACTCAGAACCAGACTATTCAGAGCCAGACTACTCAGATCCAGACTACTCAGAACTAGACTCAGATCCAGACTATTCAGAGCCAGACTACTCAGATCCAGACTACTCAGAACTAGACTCAGATCCAGACTACTCAGATCCAGACTACTCAGAACCAGACTATTCAGAGCCAGACTACTCAGATCCAGACTACTCAGAACTAGACTCAGAT
>NC_060173.1:116295499-116379994 GCF_021184085.1 Oncorhynchus gorbuscha | reverse complement strand
CCAGACTACTCAGATCCAGACTACTCAGATCCAGACCAGGCCCTACCAGATAATAAGATTTGTTCAGCAGCAGTGTGTTATATAGACTCATGTAGGAAACGTCAAGGATGGGGCATGACATTGACCTGGAACAGAGACAGTGTCTGACCAGTAGACCTGGAACAGAGACAGTAACTGACCAGTAGACCTGGAACAGAGACAGTAACTGACCTGGAACAGAGACAGTAACTGACCTGGAACAGAGACAGTAACTGACCAGTAGACCTGGAACAGAGACAGTAACTGACCAGTAGACCTGGAACAGAGACAGTAACTGACCTGGAACAGAGACAGTAACTGACCTGGAACAGAGACAGTATCTGACCAGTAGACCTGGAACAGAGACAGTAACTGACCAGTAGACCTAAACAGAGACAGTAACTGACCAGGAGACCTGGAACAGAGACAGTAACTGACAAGGAGACCTGGAACAGAGACAGTAACTGACCAGGAGACCTGGAACAGAGACAGTATCTGACCAGTAGACCTGGAACAGAGACAGTAACTGACCAGGAGACCTAAACAGAGACAGTAACTGACCAGGAGACCTGGAACAGAGACAGTAACTGACCTGGAGACCTGGAACAGAGACTGTAACTGACCTGGAACAGAGACAGTAACTGACCTGGAACAGAGACACTAACTAGATTAGAAACCTAGAGAGGAACCAGGCTATGAGGGGTGGAGATTAGAAACCTAGAGAGGAACCAGGCTATGAGGGGTGGCCAGTCCTCTTCTGGCTATGCCGGGTGGAGATTATAACAGAACATGGCCAAGATGTTCAAATGTTCATTGATGACCAGCAGGGTCCAATAATAATAATCACAGTGGTTGTCGAGGGTGCAACAGATCAGTACCTCAGGTGTAAATGTCAGTTGGCCGATCATTCAGAGTTAAAGACAGCAGGTGCGGTAGACAGACACCTCACAAACATGGTTCTGGACTTAAATCACGAGTAGACAGACACCTCACAAACATGGTTCTGGACTTAAATCACGAGTAGACAGACATCTCACAAACATGGTTCTGGACTTAAATCACGAGTAGACAGACACCTCACAAACATGGTTCTGGACTTAAATCACGAGTAGACAGACATCTCACAAACATGGTTCTGGACTTAAAATCACGAGTAGACAGACACCTCACAAACATGGTTCTGGACTTAAATCACGAGTAGACAGACACCTCACAAACATGGTTCTAGACTTAAATCACGAGTAGACAGACACCTCACAAACATGGTTCTGGACTTAAATCACGAGTAGACAGACACCTCACAAACATGGTTCTGGACTTAAATCAAAAGTAGACACCTGTACCATTTCAGATATAGAGTTGAAATATATTACATTTTGCATCCCAATATTACACTTTATATCACAGAAGACTGAAATAAAAAAAACAACTAAAAACATTTGACATAATTTGAAAAAATTATAATAATTATGAAATTCTTTAAAATATTGGTCATTTGTCTGGAGGAAAGGGGTTATTTGTCCCTAACTCTCTTTCCGACTAGTCTAGCCTTTTGGCTGATATCGCCTGTTAGCCTAATATAATGGGCCACAATCAGAACCTCTGGTAATTTAACCTATTTCTTAGGATATTCTTACCCATTTTGATCTTGACTAGGGAGGCGAAATTGCCAGGAACGGGGCTCCAAAGTGACCTGCACCTAAAATGGGACCGTGGTCTGGTTCCGGAACCTGACAAAAAGCCGGCGGAAGAGGGAGGGGTGAAGAGATCAGTCAGACCTCTAGAAAAAGGGGTGATACTTGAGACTCATCATTATGTTTTTTTTAATAGTGATTACAATACATTTATCCATTTAAAACACTGCCCTCCTGAACCTCTCACACACACACACACACACACACACACACACACACACACACACACACACACACACACACACACACACACACACACACACACACACACACACACACACACACACACACACACACACACACACACACGCAGGCTACGAGGTCCGGAGGTCCGGAACCTGCTAGTTTTCTGTTCTGCCACACACACACACACACACACACACACTCCCATATCACCGTGCAAGGGCCTCCCAATAACAGCATCTGCATTCACGCAACACACCATCACCAATGAGGTCAATGATGCGATGACTGCCTGCGTTAGCAAACATGACTCCTCTCTCAGGAGGTGATGTCCTGCAGTGCATATTAACACACACACAGAGGTGAAACAGTATGTCTTGCATATTGATGCCTGCTGAGAAACCAAGAAGAACAAATGATAAGGCTGTCCCGTTATATGTGTGGTATTTAAACAGACAACAGGATATATATATATATATATATCTATAGGATATATAGGATATACAGGATATATATATATATCTATAGGATATATAGGATATACAGGATATATATATATATCTATAGGATATATAGGATATACAGGATATATATATATATATATATATATATATATATATATATATATATATATATATATATATCTATAGGATATATAGGATATACAGGATATATATATATATATATCTATCTATAGGATATATAGGATATACAGGATATATATATATATATCTATAGGATATATAGGATATACAGGATATATATATATATATATATAGGATATATAGGATATATATATATATATATATATAGGATATATAGGATATACAGGATATATATCTATATCTATAGGATATATAGGATATACAGGATATATATATATCTATAGGATATATAGGATATATATATATATCTATAGGATATATAGGATATACAGGATATATATATATATCTATAGGATATATAGGATATACAGGATATATATATATATCTATAGGATATATAGGATATACAGGATATATATATATATCTATAGGATATATAGGATATACAGGATATATATATATATATCTATAGGATATATAGGATATACAGGATATATATATATATATCTATAGGATATATAGGATATACAGGATATATATATATATCTATAGGATATATAGGATATACAGGATATATATATATATATTATATTATTATATATAATATATATATATATATATGTCACGGATTTCAAATCAGACATTTTTCAAACAAATCTGTGGTAAAAAATGTAATTTATAACAAAAAGACTCGTTTTCACTTAACCCCTTATATCCCTTAATAACACAATCAATCTCTAAATACATATAAATAAAGCAGGTATTTTAGCCTCTAAATAGTGTAGCGACCCTGGGTTTGCTTTTGCGGCACAGTCGATAGCGCGTTGGTCTTCGAGCCAGAAGGTCGAGGGTTCGAGTCCCGCTCCCTGCCTGTTTCATTACATTATAAATAAAGAAGGTATTTTAGCCTCTAAATAGTGTAACGACCCTGGGTTTATAAGCGCGGATATCGACTCTGCTTTTGCGATAGCGCGCTGGACTTCGGGCTAAAAGGTTGAGGGTTCAAGACACGCTCCCTGCCTGTTTCATTACATTATAAATAAAGAAGGTATTTTAGAATGTAAATATCTAGAAATAAAGAAGGTATTTTAGAATGTAAATATCTAGAAATAAAGAAGGTATTTTAGAATGTAAATATCTAGAAATAAAGAAGGTATTTTAGAATGTAAATATCTAGAAATAAAGAAGGTATTTTAGAATGTAAATATCTAGAAATAAAGAAGGTATTTTAGAATGTAAATATATATTTAGCCAGTAAGTATCTATAAATAAAGAAGGTATTTTAGCCGGTAAATATATATTTAGCCAGTAAATATCTATAAATAAAGAAGGTATTTTAGAATGTAAATATATATTTAGCCAGTAAATATCTATAAATAAAGAGGGTATTTTAGCAGTGCCAAAAATAAGCATTGTAAGCTAGCTCAGTGTGGCAGTCTCTCTGTGGTTATCAGTGGACAGATGTGATTGGCTCTGGCAGTGTCGGCTGATGAACTCATAAAGTCTCCTGAGGGGCCCAAGTAGCAGCAAGCCAACAAGGAGCCATCCTTTAGAACAGGCTGATAAAAGCTTAGACTTCTGGGCCACCGACTAGCATGGCAGGGCTGTTTGAGATGATGCCTGATTGAGATGGGCACCAGATCGGGCCATGGGTAGGGTGAGGGGGGCAGTGTTTTGGCTGAGATAAGGTATCCAGCTGGGACAATGTTAAGGCTCCACCCAGACTGACAGCGAAGGAAAGCCAAGGAGAATGTTAAGGCTCCACCCAGACTGACAGCGAAGTAAAGCCGAGGAGAATGTTAAGGCTCCACCCAGACTGACAGCGAAGGAAAGCCGAGGAGAATGTTAAGGCTCCACCCAGACTGACAGCGAAGGAAAGCCGAGGAGAATGTTAAGGCTCCACCCAGACTGACAGCGAAGGAAAGCCGAGGAGAATGTTAAGGCTCCACCCAGACTGACTGCGAAGGAAAGCCGAGGAGAATGTTAAGGCTCCACCCAGACTGACTGCGAAGGAAAGCCGGGGAGAATGTTAAGGCTCCACCCAGACTGACAGCGAAGGAAAGCTGAGAAGAATGTTAAGGCTCCACCCAGACTGACAGCGAAGCAAAGCTGAGGAGAATGTTAAGTCTCCACCCAGACTGACAGCGAAGTAAAGCCGAGGAGAATGTTAAGGCTCCACCCAGACTGACAGCGAAGGAAAGCCGAGGAGAATGTTAAGGCTCCACCCAGACTGACAGCGAAGTAAAGCTGAGGAGAATGTTAAGGCTCCACCCAGACTGACAGCGAAGGAAAGCCGGGGAGAATGTTAAGGCTCCACCCAGACTGACAGCGAAGGAAAGCCGGGGAGAATGTTAAGGCTCCACCCAGACTGACTGGGAAGGAAAGCCGGGGAGAATGTTAAGGCTCCACCCAGACTGACAGTGAAGGAAAGCCGAGGAGAATGTCTCTGTCACACAGACAACATGATCACACAGAGAAAGGCCCTGTCCTACGGACATGTTCACACAGAGACAAACTTTTGTCATCATGAAGTGCTTTGAGAGGCTAGTTAAGGACCATATCACCTCCACCCTTCCTGACACCCTAGACCCACTTCAATTTGCTTACCGCCCCAATACATCCACAGACGACGCAATTGCAACCACACTGCACACTACCCTAACCCATCTGGACAAGAGGAATACCTATGTAAGAATGTTATTCATTGACAATAGCTCAGCATTCAACACCATAGTACTCTCCAAGTTCATCATTAAGCTGGAGGCCCTGGGTCTGAACCCTGTCCTGTGCAACTGGATCTTGGACTTCCTGATGGGCCGCCCCCAGATGGTGAAGGTAGGAAACATCCCCTCCACTTTACTGACCCTCAACACTGGGGCCCCACAAGGGTGTGTGCTCAGCCCTCTCCTGTACTCCCTGCTCACCCACGACTGCGTGGCCACGCACGCCTCCAACTCAATCATCATGTTTGCAGACGACACTACAGTGGTAGGCTTGATTACCAACAACAACGAGACAGCCTTTAGGGAGGAGGTGAGGGTCCTGGGAGTGTGGTGTCAGGAAAATAACCTCCCACTCAACGTCAACAAAACAAAGGAGATGATCGTGTACTTCAGGAAACAGCAGAGGGAGCATCCCCCTATCCACATCGACGGGACAGTAGTGGAGAAGGTGGAAAGTTTTAAGTTCCTTGGTGTACATATCACTGACGACCTGAACTGAACTGAACAGACAGCACCTCTTCAACCTCAGGAGGCTGAAGAAATTTGTCTTGGCACCTAAAACCCTCACAAACATTTACAGATGCACAAGTGAGAGCATCCTGTCGGGCTGTATTACTGCCTGGTACGGCAACTGCACTGCCCACAATCGCAAGACTATCCAGAGGGTGGTGCGGTCTGCAAACTACCTGCTCTCCAGGACATCTACAGCCCCCGATGTCACAGGATGGCCAAAAAGATCATCAAGGACAGCAGCCACCCGAGCCACTGCATGTTCACCCCACTATCATCCAGAAGGCGAGGTCAGTACAGGTGCATCAAAGCTGGGACCGAGAGACTGAAAAACAGCTTCTATCTCAAGGTCATCAGTAAGTTAAATAACCATCACTATCCGGCTTCCACCTGGTTATTCAACCCTGCACCTTAGAGGCTGCTGCCCTATATACATAGACATGGAATCACTGGCCACCTTAATAATGTTTACACACTGCTTTACTCATCTCATGTATATACTGTATTCTGTTCTACTGTATTTACTAACTAGTCACTTTAATAATGGAACACTGGTCACTTTAATAATGGAACACTGGCCACTTTAATAATGGAACACTGGCCACTTTAATAATGGAACACTGGTCACCTTAATAATGGAACACTGGTCACTTTAATAATGGAATCACTGGCCACTTTAATAATGGAACACTGGTCACTTTAATAATGGAACACTGGCCACTTTAATAATGGAACACTGGTCACTTAAATAATGGAACACTGGTCACTTAAATAATGGAACACTGGTCACTTTAATAATGGAACACTGGTCACTTTAATAATGGAACACTGGTCACCTTAATAATGGAACACTGGTCACTTTAATAATGTTTACCTACTGCTTCACTCACCTCATATGTATATACTGTATTCTGTTCTACTGTATTGTAGTCTACGCCACTCTGACAATGCTCATCCTAATATTTACATATTTCTTAATTCCATTATTTTACTTTGTGTGTGTATTGTTGTGTATTGTTGTGAATAGTTAGATATTCTTTCACTGTTGGCTCTAGAAACACACACATTTAGCTACACCTGCAATAAAATATGTTAAAACTCGTGTATGTGACAAAAACAATTTGATTTGGACATATTCACAGAGAGAGAGAGAACCTGTCCTACAGGCAGCATGTTCATACAGAGAGAGGACCTGTCCTACAGACAGCATGTTCACACAGAGAGAGGACCTGTCCTACAGACAGCATGTTCACACACAGAGAGGACCTGTCCTACAGACAGCATGTTCACACAGAGAGAGGACCTGTCCTACAGACAGCATGTTCACACAGAGAGAGGACCTGTCCTACAGACAACATGTTCACACAGAGAGAGGACCTGTCCTACAGACAGCATGTTCACACAGAGAGATGACCTGACAGCATGTTCACACAGAGAGATGACCTGTCCTACAGACAACATGTTCACACAGAGAGATGACCTGTCCTACAGACAACATGTTCACACAGAGAGAGAACCATAGTAGAGTTTTATTTCATTGAGGATACCATCAACACCACAGGCCTTTTTGGATTGGAGGATTTTTGTTTTGTCCTGTAGTTCATTCAATATAATTGGAGAATCCAGTGAATTTTTTCTCTCTCTCTGTCTCTCTCTCTGTCTCTCTCTCTATATATATTTCTATATGCGTGGCAATTTTTATGCTGCTATAATGACTTGGCTGGTGAAAGCCTGCATGGCTAACTGATGACTTACTTCTACAATATTTATAGGTATAGTTTTACTTCTCATTTCACATTTTTTGGCAATTTCAAGCATCGTTTACCCACCGACCAACTGCACTAACCATTACAGCATTTATATATTTATTTCCAGAGATGGCATGTTGGAAGAGGTTAGGAGCGTGTGTGCGTGTGTGTGTGTGTGTGTGTGTGTGTGTGTGTGTGTGTGTGTGTGTGTGTGTGTGTGTGTGTGTGTGTGTGTGTGTGTGTGTGTGTGTGTGTGTGTGTGTTCCCATGTGTGCAAGTGAGTGAGCGACAGAATATGTCGTTTTACGTATTTTTATTTACAGAAACACTTAACCCCTAGGCTATCTGCCTCCCCCCAGTGTTCCGTACTCCCTCATGGTCTTAACCCCTAGGCTATCTGCCTCCCCCCAGTGTTCCGTACTCCTCCATGGTCTTAACCCCCAGGCTATCTGCCTCCCCCCAGTGTTCCGTACTCCTCCATGATCTTAACCCCTAGGCTATCTGCCTCCCCCAGTGTTCCGTACTCCCTCATGGTCTTAACCCCTAGACTATCTGCCTCCCCCAGTGTTCCGTACTCCTCCATGGTCTTAACCCCTAGGCTATCTGCCTCCCCCAGTGTTCCGTACTCCTCCATGGTCTTAACCCCTAGGCTATCTGCCTCCCCCAGTGTTCCGTACTCCTCCATGGTCTTAACCCCTAGGCTATCTGCCTCCCCCAGTGTTCCGTACTCCTCCATGGTCTTAACCCCTAGGCTATCTGCCTCCCCCAGTGTTCCGTACTCCCTCATGGTCTTAACCCCTAGACTATCTGCCTCCCCCAGTGTTCCGTACTCCCTCATGGTCTTAACCCCTAGACTATCTGCCTCCCCCCAGTGTTCCGTACTCCTCCATGGTCTTAACCCCTAGGCTATCTGCCTCCCCCAGTGTTCCGTACTCCTCCATGGTCTTAACCCCTAGGCTATCTGCCTCCCCCAGTGTTCCGTACTCCTCCATGGTCTTAACCCCTAGGCTATCTGCCTCCCCCAGTGTTCCGTACTCCTCCATGGTCTTAACCCCTAGACTATCTGCCTCCCCCAGTGTTCCGTACTCCCTCATGGTCTTAACCCCTAGGCTATCTGCCTCCCCCAGTGTTCCGTACTCCTCCATGGTCTTAACCCCTAGGCTATCTGCCTCCCCCAGTGTTCCGTACTCCTCCATGGTCTTAACCCCTAGGCTATCTGCCTCCCCCAGTGTTCCGTACTCCTCCATGGTCTTAACCCCTAGGCTATCTGCCTCCCCCAGTGTTCCGTACTCCTCCATGGTCTTAACCCCTAGGCTATCTGCCTCCCCCAGTGTTCCGTACTCCTCCATGATCTTAACCCCTAGGCTATCTGCCTCCCCCAGTGTTCCGTACTCCTCCATGGTCTTAACCCCTAGGCTATCTGCCTCCCCCCAGTGTTCCGTACTCCTCCATGGTCTTAACCCCTAGGCTATCTGCCTCCCCCCAGTGTTCCGTACTCCTCCATGGTTACAGCAGGCAGGTTACGAGGGAGTTGTGATGCAGCGGACAGACATGTTACTACAGGCCGACTTCTCCATTTATAGACATTGTCTTACCGTGGCCTGAAGAACATCAAGGCTTTTAGCGATACTTTTGGTAACCCTTTCCAGCTCTATGCAAGTCAACAATTCTTAATCTTAGGTCTTCTGAGATCTCTTTTGTTCGAGGCCCGGTTCACATCAGTCAATGCTTCATGTGAATAGCAAACTCTAGTTTTGTGAGTGTTTTTTATATTGCAGGGCAGCTCTAACCAACATCTCCAATCTCGTCTCATTGATTGGACTCCAGGTTAGATGACTCCTAACAATTAGCTTTTGGTGGAGTCATTAGCCTAGCGGTTCACATACTTTTTCCAACCTACACTGGGAAAGTTTCAATGATGTATTCAATATAGACAAGAAAATGTATACTTGTTTGTGCGTTATTAGTTTAAGCAGACTGTGTTTGTCTATTTGTCACGCCCTTGACCGTAGAGAGCCTTTTAATGTCTCCATTTGGTTTGGTCAGGGTGTGATTTGGGCATTCTATGTTTTTGTTGTCTATGTTTTTTGTATTTCTTTGTGTTTGGCCTGGTATGGTTCTCAATCAGGGACAGCTGTCTATCGTTGTCTCTGATTGGGAATCATACTTAGGTAGCCCTTTGTTCCACCTGTCATTGTGGGAAGTTGTCTTGCACATAGCATTTAGCTTAACGGGTTTGTTTTTGTAGTGTTTATTGTTTTGTTCGGCGTCATATAAATAAATTATATGTACGCTCACCACGCTGCACCTTGGTCCTCCTCCTTCAACAGCTGCGACACTGTTGTTGTGAATCAGATCAAAATATTATATTTTATTAATTGATTTAATTTATGCAGGAATCCAGTTAATTAAGATACTTTATCTTATTTATCTTGATCTTTATCTTTATTATATAAAACACCATTGGTCTGTTAAATGTGTAAACTTAATCTATAAGTAGATGACAGTATTATGTATGTTGTTGCCCTGATTGTCGATCAGTATGAGTCAAATCTACAGTCAAGATGTTATGCAGGAATCCCTTGCGGATTTAAAACAAATTACATGTTGTTTTTTAAACTCTCGTAAGAATGTTTGTGATTAACTAAATGTTCACTCATTAGATGGTTCTCCAATCAAATGTGTTCCTGGGTATATCATTTACATTACATTTAAGTCATTTAGCAGACGCTCTTATCCAGAGCGACTTACAAATTGGTGCATTCACCTTATGACATCCAGTGGAATAGTCACTTTACAATAGTGCATCTAAATCTTAAAGGGGGGGGGGGGATACTTATCCTATCCTAGGTATTCCTTAAAGAGGTGGGGTTTCAGGTGTCTCCGGAAGGTGGTGATTGACTCCGCTGTTCTGGCGTCGTGAGGGGGTTTGTTCAACCATTGGGGGGGCCACAAACTCCCTCACGACGCCAGGACAGCGGAGTATATAGTGCATTCGGAAAGTATTCAGGCCCCTTGACTTCTTCCACATTTTGTTACGTTACAGCCTTATTCATCAAATGAATTTACCACAGGTGGACTCCAACTTGATTGGAGTCCACCTGTGGTAAATTCATTTGATGAATAAGGCTGTAACGTAACAAGGATGATAACAAGGATGATCAATGGAAACAGGATGCACCTGAGCTCAATTTAGAGTCTCATAGAAAAGGGTCTGAATACTTATGTAAATAAGGTATTTCTGCTTTTTATTTTTAATACATTTGCAAACATTTCTCAAAACTGTTTACGCTTTGTCATTATGGTGTATTGTGTGTAGATTGATGAGGGAAAAATAATTGAATCAATTTCAGAACAGGGCTGTAACGTCACAAAATGTGGAACAAGTCAAGGGGTCTGAATACTTTCCGAATGTACTGTGAATAGTTGGGAATTTGGATTTATATGGATTTGATTGGTGCAATGGGTGTGACTGAAATAGCCGAATCCACTAATTTGAGGAGGTTTCAACATACTTTTGTATGTATAGTGTATGATGTAGCATGTTAACACAATCTGCTCGTATATTTGCTCAAACAGTAGAAGATCTGAATTCATATTCCCATGAAACTGATTGAGATCAAATGGTTGTCATGCAGATGCAGCTTGGGCATTTCACCGATTAAAACCAGAGGAATTATCATTCACAATTGACAGTATGTATTTGAGCCGATATGTGTTGGTATAGGCAGATGATGCATTTCTGCATATTTTAAAATGGTATTATTCAATGGTCTACGTCGGTACAAAATTTGATTGAGAAACTAGAGGTCGACCGATTATGATTATGAGGAATGTAACTGTTTCCTGGGTGGTTTTTGAAATAATTATTTTTTTAAAATATTTTTTTAATAATTATTTATTACAAAAAAACACAAGCAAGGAGTAACATTAAAGTATTAGAACGCGAAGGACAAACACTACAGCATCAAGACACTATCAAACACGACAACATCAAGACACTATTAAACACTACAGCATCAAGACACTATCAAACACTACAGCATCAAGACACTATCAAACACTACAGCATCAAGACACTATCAAACACTACAGCATCAAGACACTACAGCATCAAGACACTATCAAACACTACAGCATCAAGACACTACAGCATCAAGACACTACAGCATCAAGACACTATCAAACACTACAGCATCAAGACACTACAGCTTCAAGACACTATCAAACACTACAGCATCAAGACACTATCAAACACTACAGCATCAAGACACTACAGCATCAAGACACTATCAAACACTACAGCATCAAGACACTATCAAACACTACAGCATCAAGACACTATCAAACACTACAGCATCAGGACACTATCAAACACTACATCATCAAGACACTATCAACCACTACAGCATCAAGACACTATCAAACACTACAGCATCAAGACACTATCAAACACTACAGCATCAAGACACTATCAAACACTACAGCATCAGGACACTACAGCATCAAGACACTACAGCATCAAGACACTACAGCATCAAGACACTATCAAACACTACAGCATCAAGACACTATCAAACACTACAGCATCAGGACACTACAGCATCAAGACACTACAGCATCAAGACACTATCAAACACTACAGCATCAAGACACTATCAAACACTACAGCATCAAGACACTATCAAACACTACAGCATCAGGACACTACAGCATCAAGACACTACAGCATCAAGACACTATCAAACACTACAGCATCAAGACACTATCAAACACTACAGCATCAAGACACTATAAAACACTACAACATCAAGACACTATCAAACACTACAGCATCAAGACACAATCAAACACTACAGCATCAGGACACTATCAAACACTACAGCATCAAGACACTATCAAACACTACAGCATCAAGACACTATCAACCACTACAGCATCAAGACACAATCAACCACTACAGCATCAAGACACTATCAAACACTACAGCATCAAGACACTATCAAACACTACAGCATCTAGACACTATCAAACACTACAGCATCAAGACACTATCAAACACTACAGCATCAAGACACTATCAAACACTACATCATCAAGACACTATCAAACACTACAGCATCAAGACACTATCAAACACTACATCATCAAGACACTATCAAACACTACAGCATCAAGACACTATCAAACACTACAACATCAGGACACTACAGCATCAGGACACTACAGCATCAAGACACCATCAAACACTACAGCATCAGGACACTACAGCATCAAGACACTATCAAACACTACAGCATCAGGACACTACAGCATCAAGACACCATCAAACACTACAGCATCAGGACACTACAGCATCAAGACACCATCAAACACTACAGCATCAAGACACCATCAAACACTACAGCATCAGGACACTACAGCATCAAGACTCTATCAAACACTACAGCATCAAGACACCATCAAACACTACAGCATCAAGACACTATCAAACATGTATCAGTCTGTCTGCAGCAGAGCCATCCTTATGTGTGAGGGTGTCTACTACTACTACTATCAAACATGTATCAGTCTTTCTACAACAGAGCCATCCTTATATGTGAGGGTGTCTACTACTACTACTATCAAACATGTATCAGTCTTTCCCCCACAGAGCCATCCTTATGTGTGAGGGTGCGTGTGCATGATAGTGATATAAAATACATGTCATAGTTTCCTTTTTCATGATCACAATCTTGTGAAACCCGAACCCTCCAAGATCCCCCCCCACAGTTCCCCAATATCTGTCCCTCAACCATTTGAGACCCCTCCAACAGTCCCATTCAAATGTACTTTTATTATGTTTTATTATAGACCCCTCCATTTATCTTTGACCATCATTCTCTATCTCTCATACAGCAACTACATTCCCACCTGTCTCCAATTCCACCCAACCCTCAGCTTCCCTCAGCCCATCCCATCCCAACCCTCAGCTTCTCTCAGTCCATCCTATCATTCTCTCTCACACAGCAACTCCACTCCCACTTCTCCAGCTTCTCCAGCTTCCCTCAGCCCAGCCCATCCCATTCCAACCCTCAGCCCAGCCCATCCCATTCCATCCCTCAGCTTCCCTCAGCCCAGCCAATCCCATCCCAACACTCAGCTTCCCTCAGCCCATCCCATTCCAAACCTCAGCTTCCCTCAGCCCATCCCAACCCAACCCTCAGCTTCTCTCAGTCCATCCCATCATTCTCTCTCACACAGCAACTCCACTCCCACTTGTCTCCAACTCCACTCCCACTTCTCCAGCTTCCCTCAGCCCATCCCATCCCAACCCTCAGCTTCCCTCAGCCCATCCCAACCCTCTACTTCCCTCAGCCCAGCCCATCCCATCCCAACCCTCAGCCTCCCTCAGCCCAGCCCATCCCAACCCTCAGCTTCCCTCAGCCCAGCCCATCCCATCCCAACCCTCAGCTTCCCTCAGCCCATCCCATTCCAACCCTCAGCTTCCCTCAGCCCATCCCATCCCAACCCTCAGCTTCCCTCAGGCCATCCCAACCCTCAGCTTCCCTCAGCCCATCCCATTCCAACCCTCAGCTTCCCTCAGCCCATCCCATTCCAACCCTCAGCTTCCCTCAGCCCATTCCATCCCAACCCTCAGCTTCCCTCAGCCCATCCCACCCCAACCCTCAGCTTCCCTCAGCCCATCCCATCCCAACCCTCAGCTTCCCTCATCCCATCCCATCCCAACCCTCAGCTTCCCTCATCCCATCCCACCCCAACCCTCAGCTTCCCTCAGCCCATCCCAACCCTCAGCTTCCCTCAGCCCATCCCATCCCAACCCTCAGCCTCCCTCAGCACATCCCAACCCTCAGCTTCCCTCATCCCTTACCAACCCTCAGCTTCCCTCAGCCCAGCCCATCCCATCCCAACCCTCAGCTTCCCTCAGCCCATCCCAACCCTCAGTTTCCCTCAGCCCAGCCCATCCCATCCCAACCCTCAGCTTCCCTCAGCCCATCCCAACCCTCAGCTTCCCTCAGCCCATCCCATCTATCTCTGCTGGCCACCCACTTCGTGTTTCTACACAACACATAACTTTCAACTATGCTATGATGTTTAACGTACAATTTCAATCTGTCGAATCAAATAGAATCCACAGATTGGGAGTTGAAGATAAATACTTTTACTAAGAGTATTAGTATATTAGTAATTGACTGACCCGGTCTCTCCAGATCTCCTAACAGTACTATTTCGAGCGTCAATTTTAGCTCAATGCTGTTCATTTTCAGCCATTCCTGAACATGAGACCAGAAACAGGATGCCTGAGGGCAATACCAAAATAAACGGTCTATTGATTCTGTATCCTCACAACACAATATGCAGATTTTGTGCTACACATGTTTATGGATGAGCACATTTGAAAAAGAGACCTATGTCTTCTCTGTTAAAACAACGATAATTTATTCTATATATATATATATAATTTAAAAAATTACCTTTGTTTTAACAGACAAATAGCAGCCTACCCTGTGTTACATGTTTCATTTAATTTCACTGGAAACATTATGTTCTCCATGACCTGGTAACTTCATTGAATCTAATGCAGTGTTTCCCCTAGGATAGGATTAATATTTTCAGCAGCGGCGGTGGTAAATTTTCCCGGCTGAAGATGTTGCCATGGTGAGAAGAGGAAGTTCTACACATTTAGCCTATGGCTGATTTGTCGTGTTCTGAGTGACTCAAATGTTATTACTAAAATAAATCGGGGGGGTGTGGGGGTGATTTTTTTACATTTCTAATTCAGCGTAGTTTTTAAATTTTGTTGGTTGCTCGATGTCAAAGTCTTATTTAAACTCTATATCTCCATTTTTTTGTACTTTATTTCCTGTTTTTGTCATTTAAGTTTACACTGAAAACATTATACCAAACTGTTTTTAAAAATGTATTTTTTAGAAAGTATTTAAATCCCCCCCCCCAACATTATTTTTTTTTTTTTTTTTTTTTTTTTTGGGGGGGGCGGTAACGATTTAGCAGATGCAGCAGCCCGCCTGTTCTAAATTAATATAGGGTAAACACTGTAATGGATCTAGGCCACGCAGTATGTCAAGGCCTGGTGTCAACAACCCCTGGAGTACAGACAGAGGCAGAGACAAGAGGCCAAATGCTACTCGTGGGAACTGTCCAAAATGGTGCCCTAGCCTCTACTATAGTGCACTACTTTAGACCAGAGTCCATATGAAGGAAATAGGATGGCTGCTACTCCCTGACTACCTCATTAACCACAACTGATTAATGAACACAGTTGTTTTATGTAGTTGACCTCGTTTCTCTCAGCTTTTGTAGTTATTTAATGATTTATCATTTGATATGCAAGTTGAGCTCAGCCTTGATCTTCTCAACTGACATCAGAGAATCATAATGACTTAGAAAACTGAGATAATGAGATGGGAGAGAACACACACACACACAAACACGCACGCACGCACGCACGCACGCACGCACGCACGCACGCACGCACACACACACACACACACACACACACACACACACACACACACACACACACACACACACACACACACACACAAAAATCAAACACACTTCATGCAAGTAAATGTAAGCATACACAGACACACACACACACACACTGTCTCTTCTTACCTGAGGGAGAAAGTGTTCAGTTTGGAGACATCACCCCCTGTTTGGTCCAGTCCATGGTTTCGCCCCTGTAACACAGTAATACATAGCAAGCCTTCAGACACCCTAGGGGTTGAACATGGCCTGTGTCTTATGTAACAGCCTGGGGTCCTGGTCAACAGCACTACCATATACTAGATGGTTTCATTTGGGACGCAGAAAACAATATGTTTCTACATCGGAACAGTCGATGGATGCTTTCTGCCTCTTCTGGTGGGCCAGGACTTATGGTGGAGACGGGCAGGACTCCTCTGTCTGCCCTGAAGTACCTCTACCCTCTACAACACCCTGAAGTACCCTCTATCCCCTACAACACCCTGAAGTACCCTCTACCCCCTACAACACCCTGAAGTACCCTCTACCCCCTACAACACCCTGAAGTACCCTCTACCCCCTACAAAACCCTGAAGTACCCTCTATCCCCTACAACACCCTGAAGTACCCTCTATCCCCTACAGCACCCTGAAGTACCCTCTACCCACTACAACACCCTGAAGTACCCTCTATCCCCTACAACACCCTGAAGTACCCTCTATCCCCTACAGCACCCTGAAGTACCCTCTATCCCCTACAACACCCTGAAGTACCCTCTATCCCCTACAACACCCTGAAGTACCCTCTATCCCCTACAACACCCTGAAGTACCCTCTACCCCCTACAGCACCCTGAAGTACCCTCTTCACCCGACAACACCCTGAAGTACCCTCTATCCCCTACAACACCCTGAAGTACCCTCTATCCCCTACAACACCCTGAAGTACCCTCTACCCCTACAACACCCTGAAGTACCCTCTACCCCCTACAGAACCCTGAAGTACCCTCTACCCCCTACAACACCCTGAAGTACCCTCTACCCCCTACAGCACCCTGAAGTACCCTCTACCCCTACAACACCCTGAAGTATCCTCTACCCCCTACAGAACCCTGAAGTACCCTCTACCCCCTACAACACCCTGAAGTACCCTCTACCCTCTACAGCATCCTGAAGAACCCTCTACAACACCCTGAAGTACCCTCTACCCCCTACAACACCCTAAAGTACCCTCTACCCCCTACAACACCCTGAAGTACCCTCTACCCCCTACAACACCCTGAAGTACCCTCTACAACACCCTGAAGTACCCTCTACCCCTACAGCACCCTGAAGTACCCTCTACCCCCTACAGCACCCTGAAGTACCCTCTACAACACCCCGAAGTACCCTCTACCCCCTACAACACCCTGAAGTACCCTCTACCCCCTACAACACCCGAGGTACCCTCTATCCCCTACAACACCCTGAAGTACCCTCTACCCCCTACAACACCCTGAAGTACCCTCTACCCGCTACAACACCCTGAAGTACCCTCTATCCCCTACAACACCCTGAAGTACCCTCTATCCCCTACAACACCCTGAGGTACCCTCTACCCCCTACAGCACCCTGAAGTACCCTCTACCCCCTACAACACCCTGAAGTACCCTCTACCCCCTACAACACCCTGAAGTACCCTCTACCCCCTACAACACCCTGAAGTACCCTCTACAACACCCTGAAGTACCCTCTACCCCCTACAGCACCCTGAAGTACCCTCTACCCCCTACAGCACCCTGAAGTACCCTCTACAACACCCCGAAGTACCCTCTACCCCCTACAACACCCTGAAGTACCCTCTACCCCTACAACACCCGAGGTACCCTCTATCCCCTACAACACCCTGAAGTACCCTCTACCCCCTACAACACCCTGAAGTACCCTCTACCCGCTACAACACCCTGAAGTACCCTCTATCCCCTACAACACCCTGAAGTACCCTCTATCCCCTACAACACCCTGAGGTACCCTCTACCCTCTACAGCACCCTGAAGTACCCTCTACAACACCCTGAAGTACCCTCTATCCCCTACAACACCCTGAAGTACCCTCTACCCCCTACAACACCCTGAAGTACCCTCTACCCCCTACAACACCCTGAAGTACCCTCTACAACACCCTGAAGTACCCTCTACCCCCTACAGCACCCTGAAGTACCCTCTACCCCCTACAGCACACTGAAGTACCCTCTACAACACCCCGAAGTACCCTCTACCCCCTACAACACCCTGAAGTACCCTCTACCCCCTACAACACCCTGAAGTGCCCTCTACCCCCTACAGCACCCTGAAGTACCCTCTACCCCTACAGCACCCTGAAGTACCCTCTACAACACCCCGAAGTACCCTCTACCCCCTACAACACCGTGAAGTACCCTCTACCCCCTACAACACCCGAGGTACCCTCTATCCCCTACAACACCCTGAAGTACCCTCTACCCCCTACAACACCCTGAAGTACCCTCTACCCGCTACAACACCCTGAAGTACCCTCTATCCCCTACAACACCCTGAAGTACCCTCTATCCCCTACAGCACCCTGAAGTACCCTCTTCACCCGCCAACACCCTGAAGTACCCTCTATCCCCTACAACACACTGAAGTACCCTCTACCCCCTACAGCACCCTGAAGTACCCTCTACCCCCTACAGCACCCTGAAGTACCCTCTACCCCCTACAGCACCCTGAAGTACCCTCTACCCCCTACAGCACCCTGAAGTACCCTCTACCCCCTACAGCACCCTGAAGTGCCCTCTACCCCCTACAGCACCCTGAAGTGCCCTCTACCCCCTACAACACCCTGAATTACCCTCTACCCCGTACAGCACCCTGAAGTACCCTCTACCCCCTACAGCACCCTGAATTACCCTCTACCCCCTACAGCACCCTGAAGTACCCTCTACCCCCTACAGCACCCTGAAGTACCCTCTACCCCTACAGCACCCTGAAGTGCCCTCTACCCCCTACAGCACCCTGAAGTGCCCTCTACCCCCTACAACACCCTGAATTACCCTCTACCCCCTACAGCACCCTGAAGTACCCTCTACCCCCTACAGCACCCTGAAGTACCCTCTACCCCCTACAACACCCTGAAGTACCCTCTACCCCCTACAACACCCTGAAGTACCCTCTACCCCCTACAGCACCCTGAAGTACCCTCTACCCCCTACAACACCCTGAAGTACCCTCTATACCCTACAGCACCCTGAAGTACCCTCTACCCCCTACAACACCCTGAAGTACCCTCTACCCCCTACAACACCCTGAAGTACCCTCTACCCCCTACAACACCCTGAAGTACCCTCTATCCCCTACAGCACCCTGAAGTACCCTCTACCCCCTACAGCACCCTGAAGTGCCCTCTATCCCCTACAGCACCCTGAAGTACCCTCTACCCCCTACAGCACCCTGAAGTGCCCTCTATCCCCTACAGCACCCTGAAGTACCCTCTACCCCCTACAGCACCCTGAAGTGCCCTCTATCCCCTACAGCACCCTGAAGTACCCTCTACCCCCTACAGCACCCTGAAGTACCCTCTACCCCCTACAGCACCCTGAAGTACCCTCAACCCCGTACAACACCCTGAAGTACCCTCTACCCCTACAGCACCCTGAAGTACCCTCTACCCCCTACAGCACCCTGAAGTACCCTCTACCCGCTACAACACCCCGAAGTACCCTCTACCCGCTACAACACCCCGAAGTACCCTCTACCCGCTACAACACCCCGAAGTACCCTCTACCCCTACAGCACCCTGAAGTACCCTCTACCCCCTACAACACCCTGAAGTACCCTCTACCCCCTACAACACCCTGAAGTACCCTCTACCCCCTACACAGCACCCTGAATTACCCTCTACCCCCTACAGCACCCTGAAGTACCCTCTACCCCCTACAGCACCCTGAAGTACCCTCTACCCCCTACAGCACCCTGAAGTACCCTCTACCCCCTACAGCACCCTGAAGTACCCTCTACCCCCTACAGCACCCTGAAGTGTTCCTAATGTTTGGTATACTAATTTAATGGAATCTCTGTCCATATCCTTTCAGTCCCAGAACGTTGTATCTGGAGAATATATATTAATTGTTTTGTTTTTTAATGGAGGGGGGGGGGGTATAACCCAAAAAGGGGGGTTTAGGGACAAATCGGCTAACACAAGTATTAAGTACCCTATCGTTATTTCTAGAATGATTGAATCGTAAAGTTGTAATGTGTTTTCCCCTGTAAAGGTGTGCAGGGTGTATAATGTGTTTTCCCCTGTAAAGGTGTGCAGTGTGTATAATGTGTTTTCCCCTGTAAAGGTGTGCAGTGTGTATAATGTGTTTCCCCTGTAAAGGTGTGCAGTGTGTATAATGTGTTTTCCCCTGTAAAGGTGTGCAGTGTGTATAATGTGTTTTCCCCTGTAAAGGTGTGCAGTGTGTATAATGTGTTTTCCCCTGTAAAGGTGTGCAGGGTGTATAATGTGTGTAGTAGTGAGACTGTGAGCAGTATTGACAAGCACGTAGCATTTTGTCAGGGACCAGTAGCTTTAATGTGTTAGACAGGAGGGCCTCTCGGGACGGACTGACAGACAGACAGACAGACACAGGCTCTGTCTAGGAGAACAGGGGTAATGCATCTAACACACACACACACACACACACACACACACACACACACACACACACACACACACACACACACACACACACACACACACACACACACACACACACACACACACACACACACACACACACACACACACACACACACACACACACACACACACACACACACACTTCATGCAAGTAAATGTAAGCATACACAGACACACACACACACACTGTCTCTTCTTACCTGAGGGAGAAAGTGTTCAGTTTGGAGACATCACCCCCTGTTTGGTCCAGTCCATGGTTTCGCCCCTGTAACACAGTAATACATAGCAAGCCTTCAGACACCCTAGAGGTTGAACATGGCCTGTGTCTTATGTAACAGCCTGGGGTCCTGGTCAACAGCACTACCATATACTAGATGGTTTCATTTGGGACGCAGAAAACAATATGTTTCTACATCGGAACAGTCGATGGATGCTTTCTGCCTCTTCTGGTGGGCCAGGACTTATGGTGGAGACGGGCTGGACTCCTCTGTCTGCCCTGAAGTACCCTCTACCCCCTACAACACCCTGAAGTACCCTCTACCCGCTACAACACCCTGAAGTACCCTCTACAACACCCTGAAGTACCCTCTATCTCCTACAACACCCTGAAGTACCCTCTACCCCCTACAACACCCTGAAGTACCCTCTATCCCCTACAACACCCTGAAGTACCCTCTATCCCCTACAGCACCCTGAAGTACCCTCTACCCCCTACAACACCCTGAAGTACCCTCTATCCCCTACAACACCCTGAAGTACCCTCTACCCCTACAACACCCTGAAGTACCCTCTATCCCCTACAACACCCTGAAGTACCCTCTATCCCCTACAACACCCTGAAGTACCCTCTATCCCCTACAGCACCCTGAAGTACCCTCTACCCCCTACAACACCCTGAAGTACCCTCTATCCCCTACAACACCCTGAAGTACCCTCTACCCCCTACAACACCCTGAAGTACCCTCTATCCCCTACAACACCCTGAAGTACCCTCTATCCCCTACAGCACCCTGAAGTACCCTCTACCCCCTACAACACCCTGAAGTACCCTCTATCCCCTACAACACCCTGAAGTACCCTCTATCCCCTACAGCACCCTGAAGTACCCTCTATCCCCTACAACACCCTGAAGTACCCTCTATCCCCTACAACACCCTGAAGTACCCTCTATCCCCTACAGCACCCTGAAGTACCCTCTACCCCCTACAGCACCCTGAAGTACCCTCTTCACACGACAACACCCTGAAGTACCCTCTATCCCCTACAACACCCTGAAGTACCCTCTATCCCCTACAACACCCTGAAGTACCCTCTACCCCCTACAACACCCTGAAGTACCCTCTACCCCCTACAGAACCCTGAAGTACCCTCTACAACACCCTGAAGTACCCTCTACCCTCTACAGCATCCTGAAGAACCCTCTACAACACCCTGAAGTACCCTCTACCCCCTACAACACCCTGAAGTACCCTCTACCCCCTACAACACCCTGAAGTACCCTCTACCCCCTACAACACCCTGAAGTACCCTCTACAACACCCTGAAGTACCCTCTACCCCCTACAGCACCCTGAAGTACCCTCTACCCCCTACAGCACCCTGAAGTACCCTCTACAACACCCCGAAGTACCCTCTACAACACCCCAAAGTACCCTCTACAACACCCGAGGTACCCTCTATCCCCTACAACACCCTGAAGTACCCTCTACCCCCTACAACACCCTGAAGTACCCTCTACCCGCTACAACACCCTGAAGTACCCTCTATCCCCTACAACACCCTGAAGTACCCTCTACCCTCTACAACACCCTGAGGTACCCTCTACCCCCTACAACACCCTGAAGTACCCTCTACCCTCTACAACACCCTGAGGTACCCTCTACCCCCTACAGCACCCTGAATTACCCTCTACCCCCTACAGCACCCTGAAGTGCCCTCTACCCCCTACAACACCCTGAATTACCCTCTACCCCCTACAGCACCCTGAAGTACCCTCTACCCCCTACAGCACCCTGAATTACCCTCTACCCCCTACAGCACCCTGAAGTACCCTCTACCCCCTACAACACCCTGAAGTACCCTCTACCCCCTACAACACCCTGAAGTACCCTCTATCCCCTACAACACCCTGAAGTACCCTCTACCCCCTACAACACCCTGAAGTACCCTCTACCCCCTACAACACCCTGAAGTGCCCTCTACCCCCTACAGCACCCTGAATTACCCTCTACCCCCTACAGCACCCTGAAGTACCCTCTACCCCCTACAACACCCTGAAGTACCCTCTACCCCCTACAGCACCCTGAAGTACCCTCTACCCCCTACAACACCCTGAAGTACCCTCTACCCCCTACAACACCCTGAAGTACCCTCTACCCCCTACAACACCCTGAAGTACCCTCTACCCCCTACAACACCCTGACGTACCCTCTACCCCCTACAGCACCCTGAAGTACCCTCTACCCCCTACAGCACCCTGAAGTACCCTCTACCCCCTACAACACCCTGAAGTACCCTCTACCCCCTACAACACCCTGAAGTACCCTCTACCCCCTACAGCACCCTGAAGTACCCTCTATCCCCTACAGCACCCTGAAGTACCCTCTACCCCCTACAGCACCCTGAAGTACCCTCTACCCCCTACAGCACCCTGAAGTACCCTCTACCCCCTACAGCACCCTGAAGTACCCTCTACCCCTACAACACCCTGAAGTACCCTCTACCCCCTACAACACCCTGAAGTACCCTCTACCCCCTACAGCACCCTGAAGTACCCTCTCTTCCCTACAGCACCCTGAAGTACCCTCTACCCCCTACAGCACCCTGAAGTACCCTCTACCCCCTACAACACCCTGAAGTACCCTCTACCCCCTACAGCACCCTGAAGTACCCTCTATCCCCTACAGCACCCTGAAGTACCCTCTACCCCCTACAGCACCCTGAAGTACCCTCTACCCCCTACAGCACCCTGAAGTACCCTCTTCACACGACAACACCCTGAAGTACCCTCTACCCCCTACAGCACCCTGAAGTACCCTCTATCCCCTACAGCACCCTGAAGTACCCTCTACCCCCTACAGCACCCTGAAGTACCCTCTATCCCCTACAGCACCCTGAAGTACCCTCTACCCCCTACAGCACCCTGAAGTACCCTCTACCCCCTACAGCACCCTGAAGTACCCTCTACCCCCTACAGCACCCTGAAGTACCCTCTACCCCCTACAACACCCTGAAGTACCCTCTACCCCCTACAACACCCTGAAGTACCCTCTACCCCTACAGCACCCTGAAGTACCCTCTATCCCCTACAGCACCCTGAAGTACCCTCTACCCCCTACAGCACCCTGAAGTACCCTCTACCCCCTACAGCACCCTGAAGTACCCTCTACCCCCTACAGCACCCTGAAGTACCCTCTACCCCCTACAGCACCCTGAAGTACCCTCTACCCCCTACAGCACCCTGAAGTACCCTCTACCCCCTACAGCACCCTGAAGTACCCTCTACCCCCTACAGCACCCTGAAGTACCCTCTACCCCCTACAGCACCCTGAAGTACCCTCTACCCCCTACAGCACCCTGAAGTACCCTCTACCCCCTACAGCACCCTGAAGTACCCTCTACCC
The DNA here is from genome assembly GCF_021184085.1 of Oncorhynchus gorbuscha. Classification (NCBI taxonomy): domain Eukaryota; kingdom Metazoa; phylum Chordata; class Actinopteri; order Salmoniformes; family Salmonidae; genus Oncorhynchus; species Oncorhynchus gorbuscha. The sequence goes on along the minus strand of NC_060173.1, from coordinate 116,355,723 downwards.
CCTACAGCACCCTGAAGTACCCTCTACCCCCTACAGCACCCTGAAGTACCCTCTACCCCTACAGCACCCTGAAGTACCCTCTACCCCCTACAGCACCCTGAAGTACCCTCTACCCCCTACAGCACCCTGAAGTACCCTCTACCCCTACAGCACCCTGAAGTACCCTCTATCCCCTACAGCACCCTGAAGTGTTCCTAATGTTTGGTATACTAATTTAATGGAATCTCTGTCCATATCCTTTCAGTCCCAGAACGTTGTATCTGGAGAATATATATTAATTGTTTTGTTTTTTTAATGGAGGGGGGGGGGGGTATAACCCAAAAAGGGGGGTTTAGGGACAAATCGGCTAACACAAGTATTAAGTACCCTATCGTTATTTCTAGAATGATTGAATCGTAAAGTTGTAATGTGTTTTCCCCTGTAAAGGTGTGCAGTGTGTATAATGTGTTTTCCCCTGTAAAGGTGTGCAGTGTGTATAATGTGTTTTCCCCTGTAAAGGTGTGCAGTGTGTATAATGTGGTTTCCCCTGTAAAGGTGTGCAGTGTGTATAATGTGTTTTCCCCTGTAAAGGTGTGCAGTGTGTATAATGTGGTTTCCCCTGTAAAGGTGTGCAGTGTGTATAATGTGTTTTCCCCTGTAAAGGTGTGCAGTGTGTATAATGTGTTTTCCCCTGTAAAGGTGTGCAGTGTGTATAATGTGTTTTCCCCTGTAAAGGTGTGCAGTGTGTATAATGTGTTTTCCCCTGTAAAGGTGTGCAGTGTGTATAATGTGGTTTCCCCTGTAAAGGTGTGCAGTGTGTATAATGTGTTTTCCCCTGTAAAGGTGTGCAGTGTGTATAATGTGTGTAGTAGTGAGACTGTGAGCAGTATTGACAAGCACGTAGCATTTTGTCAGGGACCAGTAGCTTTAGTGTGTTAGACAGGAGGGCCTCTCGGGACGGACTGACAGACAGACAGACAGACAGACGGACACAGGCTCTGTCTAGGAGAACAGGGGTAATGCATCTAACACACACACACACACCACACACACACACACACACACACCACACACACACACACACACACACACACACACACACACACACACACACACACACACACACACACACACACACACACACACACACACACACACACACACACACACACACACACACACACACACACACACAGGGAAATGGATCACAGCTCTCAGAGAGTGACAGCCTGTATATACAAAGGGTCACTGCGACCAGGGAGCCTTAATGTATTTCTGTTTGACCTTTGAACCCAGTGAAAGCACCAGCACCACCTGTTTGACCGAAAACCCCCGAAACCTGTTATTCCTCTAGTCCAAACCCCATAGACCTCCATAGGTGGTATCTGCGAACCCCTATAGGAAGAAGAAAGGGGGTGGAGGTAACGGAGGAGTAGAGACCCCAACAGTGTTGCCTGGTGTGGGTGACTGACGCAACAGGAAGAGATGAGGGGTGTTTACTTTGTCTACACACTCATCTCATATGTATATACTGTACTCGATACCATCTACTGTATGCTGCTCTGTACCATCACTCATTCATATATCCTTATGTACATGTTCCTTATCCCCTTACACTGTGTATAAGACAGTAGTTTTGGAATTGTTAGTTAGATTACTCGTTGGTTATCACTGCATTTTCGGAACTAGAAGCACAAGCATTTCGCTACACTCGCATTAACATCTGCTAACCATGTGTATGTGACAAATAAAATTTGATTTGATTTGAACTACAGGTATAGTACTGAAACAAGGTCAAGCACGGCCTAGGTAGAACAACAGATGTCTGAGGTCAATGCTACCGGGACTATTTGGAAACATACTCATCCAAATAATGTGCATCCACTCAGGACTCGTCCAGCCAACATTGAGGAATCATCAGGTTTTCATTAGGAGACGTGTTGATGCTGTTGTACCCACAAACAATCCTGAGATACCACCAACCAGAAACCCTGGATGTTGATGACAAACCTCAACCAAAAACCCTGGATGTTGATGAGATACCACCAACCAAAAACCCTGGATGTTGATGAGATACCACCAACCAAAAACCCTGGATGTTGATGAGATACCACCAACCAGAAACCCTGGATGTTGATGAGATACCACCAACCAAAAACCCTGGATGTTGATGAGATACCACCAACCAAAAACCCTGGATGTTGATGAGATACCTCAACCAAAAACCCTGGATGTTGATGAGATACCACCAACCAAAAACCCTGGATGTTGATGACCTACCACCAACCAAAAACCCTGGATGTTGATGACAAACCTCAACCAAAACCCTGGATGTTGATGAGATACCACCAACCAGAAACCCTGGATGTTGATGAGATACCACCAACCACAAACCCTGGATGTTGATGAGATACCACCAACCAGAAACCCTGGATGTTGATGACAAACCTCAACCAAAAACCTTGGATGAATGGAGATACTCGTACCATGCTGAGAGACCCTACGGCAGCATTAAATGTCAGCAGAATGAACCCTGACGACTCAGTGGAGCTAGACGTGTACAAGGCTAGCAGGTACGAACCCCGGTGACTCGGAGTGAGACGTGTACAAGGCTAGCAGGCACGACGTGAGATTGCTGTTCATCGACTACAGTTCAGCATTCAACACTATTGTCCCCTCCAAGCTCGACAACAAGCTCAGAGCCCTTCATCTGGACACGACCCTCTGCGACTGGATGTGGATCCTGGACTTCCTGACGGGCGGAGTACAGGCTGCGGAGGTTGGCTACAACACCTCCTTCACACTGACTCTTAACTAAAACAGGGTCGGTTGACTGTTTTAAGCATCATCAAGGACCCCCCCCCCCCCCCAGCTAGGAGCTGTTCTCTCCCTTACCGTTGGGCAGACGGAATCAGAAGACCAGCAGCATCATCAAGGACCACCCCCCAGCTAGGAGCTGTTCTCTCACTTACCGTTGGGCAGACGGAAACAGAAGACCCGCAGCATCATCAAGGACCCCCCCCCCCCCCCCCCCCCCAGTAGAGCTGTTCTCTCCCTTACCGTTGGGCAGACGGAATCGGACGACCCGCAGCATCATCAAGGACCCCCACACCCCCAGCTAGGAGCTGTTCTCTCCCTTACCGTTGGGCAGACGGAATCGGAAGACCCGCAGCATCATCAAGGACCCCCCAGCTAGGGGCTGTTCTCTCCCCTACCGTTGGGCAGATGGAATCGGAAGACCCGCAGCATCATCAAGGACCCCCCCCAGCTAGGAGCTGTTCTCTCCCTTACCGTTGGGCAGATGGAATCGGAAGACCCGCAGCATCATCAAGGACCCCCTAGTAGAGCTGTTCTCTCCCTTACCGTTGGGCAGACGGAATCGGAAGACCCGCAGCATCATCAAGGACCCCCCACCCCCAGCTAGGAGCTGTTCTCTCCCTTACCGTTGGGCAGACGGAATCGGAAGACCCGCAGCATCATCAAGGACCCCCCCCCCAGTAGAGCTGTTCTCTCCCTTACAGTGACGTCATTTTAAACCAGCTTTTACCCTGTTTTAGTTTCGTTCTTTTCTTTCTGCACTGGGGAAGTCTATATGTGAACGCTTATGGTAATATCTCTCTGTACCAAGTGAGACGTTTGAAGAACTACCGGGAACTACTTGGACTTGGTTGATGGTCACAGATGGGAACTTGGGAATAGGGAATAGGGTGCCAGGGCCCATAGGGTTCTGGTCTAAAGTAGTGCACTATATAGGGAGTAGGGCTCTGGTCTAATGTAGTGCACTATATATACTATATAGTATACTAGTATACTATACTTCCTCAGGAAGAAGAAAAACACAGAGTGATTTGGTTTCATCTGAAATGCTCAGACAGGCTGGAACAGGAGGTGTCTCTAAACGGTTCCCCCTCGTTCTGCATTGTAAGGCCCTGAGAGAAGACCAGAACTCTATTAGAATGAGTCTAAAATGCCCTATTCCCTATATAGTGCACTACTTTAGACCAGAACCCTATGGGCCCTGGCACCCTGTTCCCTATATAGGGAATAGGGTGCCAGGGCCAATAGGGTTCTGGTCTAAAGTAGTGCACTATATAGGGAATAGGGTGCCAGGGCCCATAGGGTTCTGGTCTAAAGTAGTGCACTATATAGGGAATAGGGTGCCAGGGCCAATAGGGTTCTGGTCTAAAGTAGTGCACTATATAGGGAATAGGGTGCCAGGGCCAATAGGGTTCTGGTTAAAAGGAGTGCACTATATACCGTAGGGGTCATTTGGGACACAGGTCCAGTCTGGATACTTGATGTCTACTGCTAACCCAGCCTTTCATTAAATTACAATTGGATTAATGGACTAAATAAATGATACCCCCTTCACCTAAATAACACATCTATACGTCTTCACACTGCCATGCAGTCATTACGACTCCACAGACACATTCCAGTTAATAATTAATGAGTTTAATAATGACATGCCAACCGTAAAGCACGAGTAGAGGCCCTGTAAATAGAATCTACTATTCCTGAAAGCAGATCTATACGGATGGGAAGAAGTAAACAAACTGGGATGTATTTTTTTTTCTCTCTCTCTCTCTCTCTCTCTCTCTCTCTCTCTCTCTCTCTCTCTCTCTCTCTCTCTCTCTCTCTCTCTCTCTCTCTCTCTCTCTCTCTAGGATTGCTGTTTTTTTGGTTTGTCTGTTTTTTGGAAGAATAAAAAGATAAGACTAATAAAGGCTATAATAATAAACCTTCATTTAAAGTCAAATCAAATTATTGCACAAAGCAGCATATAAAAACAGGGAGTGTATAGGTATTATTAATGATGACATAATAGCTCATCTACTAAGTGGTTCATGCAATACTGCTGCTGGGGGAATGATGAAGTAAATGTCTAGGCTTCTGGCTCTGTTTAACGAATCAGTCCTGTGGTTACTGTTTGTGATGAATTACATATCAAGAGTCTAGAGATCTGAACCAGGACTGAATGAAGACATTAACAGTAGAAACAACATGTCTAGAGGCTGGAGGTCTGATCCATGTCTAGAGGCTGGAGGTCTGAACCATGTCTAGAGGCTGGAGGTCTGGGGGTCTGAACCATGTCTAGAGGCTGGAGGTCTGAACCATGTCTAGAGGCTGGAGGTCTGAACCAGGATGAGAGGCTGGGGGTCTGAACCATGTCTAGAGGCTGGAGGTCTGAACCATGTCTAGAGGCTGGAGGTCTGAACCAGGATGAGAGGCTGGGGGTCTGAACCATGTCTAGAGGCTGGAGGTCTGAACCATGTCTAGAGGCTGGAGGTCTGAACCATGTCTAGAGGCTGGAGGTCTGAACCATGTCTAGAGGCTGGAGGTCTGATCCATGTCTAGAGGCTGGAGGTCTGAACCATGTCTAGAGGCTGGAGGTCTGGGGGTCTGAACCATGTCTAGAGGCTGGAGGTCTGAACCATATCTAGAGGCTGGAGGTCTGAACCAGGATGAGAGGCTGGGGGTCTGAACCATGTCTGGAGGCTGGAGGTCTGATCCATGTCTAGAGACTGGAGGTCTGAACCATGTCTAGAGGCTGGAGGTCTGGGGGTCTGAACCATGTCTAGAGGCTGGAGGTCTGGGGGTCTGAACCATGTCTAGAGGCTGGAGGTCTGAACCATGTCTAGAGGCTGGAGGTCTGAACCATGTCTAGAGGCTGGAGGTCTGAACCATGTCTAGAGGATGGAGGTCTGAACAATGTCTAGAGGATGGAGGTCTGAACCATGTCTAGAGGCTGGAGGTCTGAACCATGTCTAGAGGCTGGAGGTCTGAACCATGTCTAGAGGCTGGAGGTCTGGGGGTCTGAACCATGTCTAGAGGCTGGAGGTCTGAACCATGTCTAGAGGCTGGAGATCTGAACCAGGACTAGAGGCTGGAGGTCTGAACCAGGACTGAATAAAGACATTAACAGTAGAAACAACATGTCTAGAGTCTGGGGGTCTGAACCATGTCTAGAGGCTGGGGGTCTGAACCATGTCTAGAGTCTGGGGGTCTGAACCATGTCTAGAGGCTGGAGGTCTGAACCATGTCTAGAGGCTGGAGGTCTGGGGGTCTGAACCAGGACTGAATAAAGACTCTAACAGGAGGTTTGTACAGTACAGGACAGTAGGTATAGTTGAGACAGTAGGTATAGTAGAGACAGTAGGGACAGTAGGTATAGTTGAGACAGTAGGTATAGTAGAGACAGTAGGTATAGTTGAGACAGTAGGTATAGTAGAGACAGTAGGTATAGTAGAGACAGTAGGGACAGTAGGTATAGTAGAGACAGTAGGTATAGTAGAGACAGTAGGTATAGTAGAGACAGTAGGGACAGTAGGTATAGTAGAGACAGTAGGTATAGTAGAGACAGTAGGTATAGTAGAGACAGTAGGGACAGTAGGTATAGTAGAGACAGTAGGTATAGTTGAGACAGTAGGTATAGTAGAGACAGTAGGTATAGTAGAGACAGTAGGTATAGTAGAGACAGTAGGTATAGTAGACAGTAGGGACAGTAGGTATAGTAGAGACAGTAGGTATAGTAGACAGTAGGGACAGTAGGTATAGTAGAGACAGTAGGTATAGTAGGTATAGTAGAGACAGTAGGTATAGTAGGTATAGTAGACAGTAGGGACAGTAGGTATAGTAGGTATAGTAGGTATAGTAGACAGTAGGGACAGTAGGTATAGTAGAGACAGTAGGTATAGTAGACAGTAGGTATAGTAGGTATAGTAGACAGTAGGGACAGTAGGTATAGTAGAGACAGTAGGTATAGTAGACAGTAGGTATAGTAGGTATAGTAGACAGTAGGGACAGTAGGTATAGTAGACAGTAGGGACAGTAGGTATAGTAGACAGTAGGTATAGTAGGTATAGTAGAGACAGTAGGTATAGTAGGTATAGTAGGTATAGTAGACAGTAGGTATAGTAGACAGTAGGTATAGTAGGTATAGTAGGTATAGTAGAGACAGTAGGTATAGTAGGTATAGTAGGTATAGTAGACAGTAGGTATATTAGGTATAGTAGACAGTAGGTATAGTAGGTATAGTAGACAGTAGGTATAGTAGGTATAGTAGGTATAGTAGAGACAGTAGGTATAGTAGGTATAGTAGGTATAGTAGACAGTAGGTATAGTAGGTATAGTAGAGACGGTAGGTATAGTAGGTATAGTAGACAGTAGGTATAGTAGGTATAGTAGAGACAGTAGGTATAGTAGGTATAGTAGGTATAGTAGACAGTAGGTATAGTAGGTATAGTTGGTATAGTAGACAGTAGGTATAGTAGGTATAGTAGAGACAGTAGGTATAGTAGACAGTAGGTATAGTAGACAGTAGGTATAGTAGGTATAGTAGGTATAGTAGACAGTAGGTATAGTAGGTATAGTAGAGACAGTAGGTATAGTAGGTATAGTAGGTATAGTAGAGACAGTAGGTATAGTAGGTATAGTAGGTATAGTAGGTATAGTAGGTATAGTAGAGACAGTAGGTACAGTAGGTATAGTAGGTATAGTAGGTATAGTAGACAGTAGGTATAGTAGGTATAGTAGACAGTAGGTATAGTAGGTATAGTAGACAGTAGGTATAGTAGGTATAGTAGACAGTAGGTATAGTAGGTATAGTAGAGACAGTAGGTATAGTAGGTATAGTAGACAGTAGGTATAGTAGGTATAGTAGAGACAGTAGGTATAGTAGGTATAGTAGAGACAGTAGGTATAGTAGGTATAGTAGAGACAGTAGGTATAGTAGAGACAGTAGGTATAGTAGAGACAGTAGGTATAGAGACAGTAGGTATAGTAGAGACAGTAGGGACAGTAGGTATAGTAGAGACAGTAGGTATAGTAGAGACAGTAGGTATAGTAGAGACAGTAGGTATAGTAGGGACAGTAGGGATAATAGAGACAGTAGGTATAGTAGAGACAGTAGGTATAGTAGGGACAGTAGGTATAGTAGAGACAGTAGGTATAGTAGAGACAGTAGGTATAGTTGAGACAGTAGGTATAGTAGAGACAGTAGGTATAGTAGAGACAGTAGGTATAGTAGAGACAGTAGGTATAGTTGAGACAGTAGGTATAGTAGGGACAGTAGGTATAGTAGAGACAGTAGGTATAGTAGAGACAGTAGGTATAGTAGAGACAGTAGGGACAGTAGGTATAGTATAGACAGTAGGTATAGTAGGGACAGTAGGGACAGTAGAGACAGTAGGTATAGTAGGGACAGTAGGTATAGTAGAGACAGTAGGTATAGTAGAGACAGTAGGTATAGTAGGTATAGTAGGGACAGTAGGTATAGTAGGTATAGTAGGTATAGTAGGGACAGTAGGTATAGTAGAGACAGTAGGTATAGTAGAGACAGTAGGGACAGTAGGGACAGTAGGGACAGTAGGGACAGTAGGTATAGTAGAGACAGTAGATATAGTAGAGACAGTAAGTATAGTAGAGACAGTAGGTATAGTAGGTATAGTAGGGACAGTAGGTATAGTAGAGACAGTAGGTATAGTAGAGACAGTAGGTATAGTAGGGACAGTAGGTATAGTAGAGACAGTAGGTATAGTAGGGACAGTAGGTATAGTAGAGACAGTAGGTATAGTAGGGACAGTAGGTATAGTAGAGACAGTAGGTATAGTAGGGACAGTAGGTATAGTAGAGACAGTAGGTATAGTAGAGACAGTAGGTATAGTAGGGACAGTAGGTATAGTAGGGACAGTAGGTATAGTAGAGACAGTAGGTATAGTAGGTATAGTAGAGACAGTAGGTCTAGTAGAGACAGTAGGGATAGTAGGGACAGTAGGGATAGTAGAGACAGTAGGTATAGTAGAGACAGTAGGTATAGTAGGGACAGTAGGTATAGTAGAGACAGTAGGTATAGTTGAGACAGTAGGTATAGTAGAGACAGTAGGTATAGTAGAGCCAGTAGAGACAGTAGGTATAGTAGAGACAGTAGGTATAGTAGAGACAGTAGGTATAGTAGAGACAGTATTCATAGTTGAGACAGTAGGTATAGTAGGGACAGTAGGTATAGTAGAGACAGTAGGTATAGTAGAGACAGTAGGTATAGTAGAGACAGTAGGGACAGTAGGAATAGTAGAGACAGTAGGTATAGTAGGGACAGTAGGGACAGTAGAGACAGTAGGTATAGTAGGGACAGTAGGGACAGTAGGTATAGTAGAGAAGTAGGTATAGTAGAGACAGTAGGTATAGTTGAGACAGTAGGTATAGTAGAGCCAGTAGGTATAGTAGAGACAGTAGGTATAGTAGAGACAGTAGGTATAGTAGAGACAGTAGAGACAGTAGGTATAGTAGAGACAGTAGGGACAGTAGAGACAGTAGGTATAGTAGAGACAGTAGGTATAGTAGAGACAGTACGTATAGTTGAGACAGTAGGTATAGTAGGGACAGTAGGTATAGTAGGGACAGTAGGGACAGTAGAGACAGTAGGTATAGTAGGGACAGTAGGGACAGTAGGTATAGTAGAGACAGTAGGTATAGTAGAGACAGTATGTATAGTAGAGACCATAGGTATAGTAGAGACAGTAGGTATAGTAGAGACCATAGGTATAGTAGAGACAGTAGGTATAGTAGAGACAGTAGGTATAGTAGAGACAGTAGGGACAGTAGGGACAGTAGGTATAGTAGCGACAGTAGGGACAGTAGAGACAGTAGGTATAGTAGGTATAGTAGAGACAGTAGGGACAGTACGTATAGTAGAGACAGTAGGTATAGTAGAGACAGTAGGTATAGTAGAGACAGTAGGGACAGTAGGTATAGTAGAGACAGTAGGTATAGTAGGGACAGTAGGGACAGTAGGTATAGTAGATACAGTAGGTATAGTAGGGACAGTAGGTATAGTAGAGACAGTAGGTATAGTAGGGACAGTAGGTATAGTAGAGACAGTAGGTATAGTAGGGACAGTAGGTATAGTAGAGACAGTAGGTATAGTAGAGACAGTAGGTATAGTAGGTATAGTAGAGACAGTAGGTATAGTAGAGACAGTAGGTATAGTAGAGCCAGTAGGTATAGTAGGGACAGTAGGGATAGTAGAGACAGTAGGGATAGTAGAGACAGTAGGTATAGTTGAGACAGTAGGTATAGTAGAGACAGTAGGTATAGTGGAGATAGTAGGTATAGTAGAGACAGTAGGGACAGTAGGTAAAGTAGAGACAGTAGGTATAGTAGGGACAGTAGGGACAGTAGAGACAGTAGGTATAGTAGGGACAGTAGGTATAGTAGGGACAGTAGGTATAGTAGAGGCAGTAGGTATAGTAGGGACAGTAGGTATAGTAGAGACAGTAGGTATAGTAGGGACAGTAGATATAGTAGAGACAGTAGGTATAGTAGGGACAGTAGGTATAGTAGAGACAGTAGGTATAGTAGAGACAGTAGGTATAGTAGGTATAGTAGAGACAGTAGGTATAGTAGAGACAGTAGGTATAGTAGAGACAGTAGGTATAGTAGGGACAGTAGGGATAGTAGAGACAGTAGGGATAGTAGAGACAGTAGGTAGAGTTGAGACAGTAGGGATAGTAGAGACAGTAGGTATAGTAGAGATAGTAGGTATAGTAGAGACAGTAGGGACAGTAGGTAAAGTAGAGACAGTAGGTATAGTAGGGACAGTAGGGACAGTAGAGACAGTAGGTATAGTAGGGACAGTAGGGACAGTAGGTATAGTAGAGACAGTAGGTATAGTAGAGACAGTAGGGACAGTAGGGACAGTAGGTATAGTAGAGACAGTAGGGACAGTAGAGACAGTAGGTATAGTAGGTATAGTAGAGACAGTAGGGACAGTAGGTATAGTAGAGACAGTAGGTATAGTAGAGACAGTATGTATTGTATAGGTATAGGGGACAGTAGGTATAGTAGGGACAGTAGGTATAGTAGAGACAGTAGGTATAGTAGAGACAGTATGTGTAGTAGAGACAGTAGGTATAGTAGGGACAGTAGGTATAGTAGAGACAGTAGGTATATGTAGAGACAGTAGGTATAGTTGAGACAGTAGGTATAGTAGGTATAGTAGGTATAGTAGGGACAGTAGGTATAGTAGAGACAGTAGGTATAGTAGAGACAGTAGGTATAGTAGGCACAGTATGGACAGTAGGGACAGTAGGGACAGTAGGTATAGTAGAGACAGTAGGTATAGTAGAGACAGTAGGTATAGTAGGGACCCGTATGGACAGTAGGGACAGTAGGGACAGTAGGTATAGTAGAGACAGTAGGTATAGTAGAGACAGTAGGTAGAGTAGGGACAGTAGGTATAGTAGTTATAGTGGAGACAGTAGGTATAGTAGAGACAGTAGGTATAGTAGAGACAGTAGGGACAGTAGGTATAGTAGGGGCAGTAGGTATAGTAGAGACAGTAGGTACAGTAGAGACAGTAGGTATAGTAGAGACAGTAGGTATAGTTGAGACAGTAGGTATAGTAGAGACAGTAGGTATAGTAGAGACAGTAGGTATAGTAGGGACAGTATGGACTGTAGGGACAGTAGGGACTGTAGGTATAGTAGAGACAGTAGGTATAGTAGGGACAGTATGGACAGTAGGTATAGTAGAGACAGTAGGTACAGTAGAGACAGTAGGTATAGTAGAGACAGTAGGTATAGTAGAGACAGTAGAGACAGTAGGTATAGTAGAGACAGTAGGGACAGTAGACACAGTAGGTATAGTAGAGACAGTAGGTATAGTAGAGACAGTAGGTATAGTTGAGACAGTAGGTATAGTAGAGACAGTAGGTATAGTTGAGACAGTAGGTATAGTAGAGACAGTAGGTATAGTAGGGACAGTAGGTATAGTAGAGACAGTAGGTATAGTAGGGACAGTAGGTACAGTAGAGACAGTAGGTATAGTTGAGACAGTAGGTATATTAGGGACAGTAGGTATAGTAGAGACAGTAGGTATAGTAGAGACAGTAGGGACAGTAGGTATAGTAGAGACAGTAGGTATAGTAGGGACAGTAGGGACAGTAGAGACAGTAGGTATAGTAGGGACAGTAGGGACAGTAGGTATAGTAGAGACAGTAGGTATAGTAGAGACAGTAGGTATAGTAGGGACAGTAGGGACAGTAGGTATAGTAGAGACAGTAGGTATAGTAGGGACAGTAGGTACAGTAGAGACCGTAGGTATAGTAGAGACAGTAGGTATAATAGAGACAGTAGGTATAGTAGAGACAGTAGGTATAGTAGGGACAGTATGTATAGTAGAGACAGTAGGGACAGTAGGGACAGTAGGTATAGTAGAGACAGTAGGGACAGTAGAGACAGTAGGTATAGTAGGTATAGTAGGTATAGTAGAGACAGTAGGGACAGTAGGTATAGTAGAGACAGTATGTATAGTAGAGACAGTAGGTATAGTAGAGACAGTATGTATAGTAGAGACAGTAGGTATAGTAGGGACAGTAGGTATAGTACAGACAGTAGGTATAGTAGAGACAGTAGGTATAGTAGAGACAGTAGGTATAGTAGGTATAGTAGAGACAGTAGGTATAGTAGAGACAGTAGGTATAGTAGAGACAGTAGGTATAGTAGAGACAGTATGTATAGTAGGGACAGTAGGTATAGTAGAGACAGTAGGTATAGTAGAGACAGTAGGTAAAGTAGGGACAGTAGGTATAGTAGAGACAGTAGGTATAGTAGAGACAGTAGGTATAGTAGAGACATTATGTATAGTAGAGACAGTAGGTATAGTAGAGACAGTAGGTATAGTAGAGACAGTAGGTATAGTAGGTATAGTAGAGACAGTAGGTATAGTAGACAGTAGGTATAGTAGAGACAGTAGGTATAGTAGAGACAGTATGTATAGTAGAGACAGTAGGTATAGTAGAGACAGTAGGTATAGTAGAGACAGTAGGTATAGTAGAGACCGTAGGTATAGCAGGGACAGTAGGTATAGTAGAGACAGTAGGTATAGTAGAGACAGTAGGTATAGTAGAGACAGTAGGTATAGTAGGGACAGTAGGTATAGTAGAGACAGTAGGTATAGTAGAGACAGTAGGTATAGTAGGGACAGTATATATAGTAGGGACAGTATGTATAGTAGGGACAGTAGGTATAGTAGGGACAGTAGGTATAGTAGAGACAGTAGGTATAGTAGAGACAGTGGGTATAGTAGGGACAGTATGTATAGTCGGGACAGTAGGTATAGTAGAGACAGTAGGTATAGTAGAGACAGTAGGTATAGTAGAGACAGTAGGTATAGTAGGGACAGTAGGTATAGTAGAGACAGTAGGTATAGTAGAGACAGTAGGTATAGTAGGGACAGTATGTATAGTAGGGACAGTATGTATAGTAGGGACAGTAGGTATAGTAGGGACAGTAGGTATAGTAGAGATAGTAGGTATAGTAGAGACAGTGGGTATAGTAGGGACAGTATGTATAGTCGGGACAGTAGGTATAGTAGAGACAGTATGTATAGTAGGGATATAACTTTACCGTGGTAGATTAATATCTTTCAGTGAATGACATCACTGACATAGTTCTGTTTGAGCATGATGTATGCGGTCACACAAATACGTGCATGAACACACACACACACACAAACACGCACGCACACACACATGCGCACACGCACACACACACGCATGCACACACACACACTCACGCACACACACACGCACACAAACACACACGTACACACACGCGCGCGCATGCGTGCACACACACACGCGCACATACGCACACGCACACACCCACAGACTTACACACACTTACGCACGCACACGCACACGCAAACACACAGGTCCGCACTTACACAAAATCTCTAAACCAGGAGGTATTCAACTATTAAGCCACGAGGTTCGGAGCCTGCTGTTTTTTTGTCCTACCTGATCATTAATTGCACCCACCTGGTGTCCCAGGTCTAAATCAGTCCCTTATTAGAAAGGAACAATGAGAAAAAGGAGTGGAACTGGCTTGGAGGTCCAGAATTGAGTTCGAGGGCTGGTCCCCCCCCCATTGAGGAAGAGTGGAAGTACAGAGTTAGCTACAGCGCTTCCTACATGAATAATAACAGTGTTCTGTTAGTGTATTAACCCCAAGAGGCTCAGCGAGAGCTGTAAATAATCCCAGTCCAATTAGTGTGCTGTCGGACAGAGCAGACAGAGGAGACAGCGCCCCCCAGGGGACTGGGAGGCTAATGACCTGAGGTGCTGCTGGAAGCATATTAGATAAATAAATACCCACATCAAACTGTCTACTTCACATCTTAGCTACCAGGTCTGCTGCGAGCTACAACCTGAGGCGCAGTCAGGGCCAACACAAACTTTTCAAGCATTGAAAGATAACCTAGCTTGTGGACAAAACAATGTAGACGTCGTGACAGTTCGAGCGTGTGGATTTCTGAACATAACGCGCCAAAATAACGGAGGTATTTTGGAAATAAAAATAATCTGGTCCTATGAACCATGTCAGTTATGGTCCTATGAACCATGTCAGTTATGGTCCTGTGGTGAACCATGTCAGTTATGGTCCTGTGGTGAACCATGTCAGTTATGGTCCTATGAACCATGTCAGTTATGGTCCTGTGAACCATGTCAGTTATGGTCCTATGAACCATGTCAGTTATGGTCCTGTGAACCATGTCAGTTATGGTCCTATGAACGATGTCAGTTATGGTCCTATGAACCATGTCAGTTATGGTCCTATGAACCATGTCAGTTATGGTCCTGTGGTGAACCATGTCAGTTATGGTCCTGTGGTGAACCATGTCAGTTATGGTCCTGTGGTGAACCATGTCAGTTATGGTCCTGTGGTGAACCATGTCAGTTATGGTCCTATGAACCATGTCAGTTATGGTCCTGTGAACCATGTCAGTTATGGTCCTATGAACCATGTCAGTTATGGTCCTGTGAACCATGTCAGTTATGGTCCTGTGAACCATGTTAGTTATGGTCCTATGAACCATGTCAGTTATGGTCCTATGAACCATGTCAGTTATGGTCCTGTGAACCATGTCAGTTATGGTCCTGTGGTGAACCATGTCAGTTATGGTCCTATGAACCATGTCAGTTATGGTCCTATGAACCATGTCAGTTATGGTCCTGTGGTGAACCATGTCAGTTATGGTCCTATGAATCATGTCAGTTATGGTCCTATGAACCATGTCAGTTATGGTCCTGTGGTGAAGCATAACCACTAGTCTACAGTTAACCACTAAGTCTACAGTTAATCACTAAGTCTACAGTTAACCACTAGTATACAGTTAACCCCTAAGTCTACAGTTAACAACTAGTCTACAGTTAACCACTAGAATACAGTTAACCACTAGTCTACAGTTAACCACAAGTCTACAGTTAACCACAAGTCTACAGTTAACAACTAGTCTACAGTTAACCACTAGTCTACAGTTAACCACTAGTCTACAGTTAACCACTAGTCTACAGTTAACCCCTAAGTCTACAGTTAACAACTAGTCTACAGTTAACCACTAGTCTACAGTTAACAACTAGTCTACAGTTAACCACTAGTCTACAGTTAACCACTACATCTACAGTTAACCACAAGTATACAGTTAACCACTAGTCTACAGTTAACCCCTAAGTCTACAGTTAACAACTAGTCTACAGTTAACCACTAGTCTACAGTAAACCACTAGTCTACAGCTAACCACTAAGTCTACAGTTAACAACTAGTCTACAGTTAACCACTAGTCTACAGTTCACCACTAGAATACAGTTAACCTGTTAACCACTAGTCTATAGTTAACCACTAAGTCTACAGTTAACCACTAGTCTACAGTTAACCACTAGTCTACAGTTAACCACAAGTCTACAGTTAACCACTAGTCTACAGTTAACAACTAGTCTACAGTTAACTACTAGTCTACGGTTAACCACTAGTCTACAGTTAACCACTAGTCTACAGTTAACCCCTAAGTATACAGTTAACAACTAGTCTACAGTTAACCACTAGTCTACAGTTAACCACTAAGTCTACAGTTAACCACTAAGTCTACAGTTAACCACTAAGTCTACAGTTAACCACTAGTCTACAGTTAACCCCTAAGTCTACAGTTAACAACTTGTCTACAGTTAACAACTAGTCTACAGTTAACCACTAGTCTACAGTAAACCACTAGTCTACAGCTAACCACTAAGTCTACAGTTAACCACTAGTCTACAGTTAACCACTAAGTCTACAGTTAACCACTAGTCTACAGTTAACCACTAGTCTACAGTTAACCACTAGTTTTTAGTTATTAACTAGTAGTCTACAGTTAACCACTAGTCTACAGTTAACCACTGGTCTACAGTTAACCCCTAAGTCTACAGTTAACAACTAGTCTACAGTTAACCACTAGTCTACAGTTAACCACTGGTCTACAGTTAACCCCTAAGTCTACAGTTAACAACTAGTCTACAGTTAACCACTAGTCTACAGTTAACCCCTAAGTTTACAGTTAACAACTAGTCTACAGTTAACCACTAGTCTACAGTAAACCACTAGTCTACAGCTAACCACTAAGTCTACAGTTAACAACTAGTCTACAGTTAACCACTAGTCTACAGTTAACCACTAGAATACAGTTAACCACTAGTCTATAGTTAACCACTAAGTCTACAGTTAACCACTAGTCTACAGTTAACCACTAGTCTACAGTTAACCACTAGTCTACAGTTAACCCATAAGTCTACAGTTAACAACAAGTCTACAGTTAACAACTAGTCTACAGTAAACCACTAGTCTACAGCTAACCACTAAGTATATAGTTAACAACTAGAATACAGTTAACCACTAGAATAAAATTAACCACTAAGTCTACAGTTAACCACTAGTCTACAGTTAACCACAAGTCTACAGTTAACCACAAGTCTACAGTTAACAACTAGTCTACAGTTAACCACTAGTCTACAGTTAACCACTAGTCTACAGTTAACCACTAGTCTACAGTTAACCCCTAAGTCTACAGTTAACAACTAGTCTACAGTTAACCACTAGTCTACAGTTAACAACTAGTCTACAGTTAACCACTAGTCTACAGTTAACCACTAGTCTACAGTTAACAACTAGTCTACAGTTAACCACTAGTCTACAGTTAACAACTAGTCTACAGTTAACCACTAGTCTACAGTTAACCACTAGTCTACAGTTAACCACTAGTCTACAGTTAACCACTAGTCTACAGTTAACCACTAGTCTACAGTTAACCACTAGTCTACAGTTAACCACTAGTCTACAGTTAACCACTAGTTTTTAGTTATTAACTAGTCTAGTCTACAGTTAACCACTGGTCTACTTAGTCTACAGTTAACCACTAGTCTACAGTTAACCCTACAGTTAAGTCTACAGTTAACAACTAGTCTACAGTTAACCACTAGTCTACAGTTAACCCCTAAGTCTACAGTTAACAACTAGTCTACAGTTAACCACTAGTCTACAGTTAACCCCTAAGTCTACAGTTAACAACTAGTCTACAGTTAACCACTAGTCTACAGTTAACCACTAGTCTACAGTTAACCACTAGTCTACAGTTAACCACTAGTCTACAGTTAACCACTAGTCTACAGTTAACCACTAAATCTACAGTTAACCCCTAAGTCTACAGTTAACCACTAGTCTACAGTTAACCACTAGTCTACAGTTAACTACTAGTCTACAGTTAACCACTAGTCTACAGTTAACCACTAGTCTACAGTTAACCACTAGTCTACAGTTAACCACTAAGTCTACAGTTAACCACTAGTCTACAGTTAACCACTAACAACTAGTCTACAGTTAACCACTAGTCTACAGTTAACCACTAAGTCTACAGTTAACCACTAAGTCTACAGTTAACCACTAGTCTACAGTTAACCACTAGTCTACAGTTAACCCCTAAGTCTAAGTTAACAACTACAGTTAACAACTAGTCTACAGTTAACCACTAGTCTACAGTAAACCACTAGTCTACAGCTAACCACTAAGTCTACAGTTAACAACTAGTCTACAGTTAACCACTAGTCTACAGTTAACCACTAGTCTACAGTTAACCACTAGTCTACAGTTAACCACTAGTCTACAGTTAACCACTAGTCTACAGTTAACCACTAGTCTACAGTTAACCACTAGTCTACAGTTAACCACTAGTCTACAGTTAACCACTAAGTCTACAGTTAACCACTAGTCTACAGTTAACCACTAGTCTACAGTTAACCACTAGTCTACAGTTAACAACTAGTCTACAGTTAACCACTAGTCTACAGTTAACCCCTAAGTCTACAGTTAACAACTAGTCTACAGTTAACCACTAGTCTACAGTTAACCACTAAGTCTACAGTTAACCACTAGTCTACAGTTAACCACTAGTCTACAGTTAACCACTAGTCTACAGTTAACCACTAAGTCTACAGTTAACAACTTGTCTACAGTTAACAACTAGTCTACAGTTAACCACTAGTCTACAGTTAACCACTAGTCTACAGTTAACCACTAAGTCTACAGTTAACCACTAGTCTACAGTTAACCACTAGTCTACAGTTAACCACAAGTCTACAGTTAACCACTAGTCTACAGTTAACCACTAGTCTACAGTTAACCACTACGTCTACAGTTAACTACTAGTCTACAGTTAACCACTAGTCTACAGTTAACCACTAGTCTACAGTTAACCACTAGTCTACAGTTAACCACTAGTCTACAGTTAACCACTAGTCTACAGTTAACAACTAGTCTACAGTTAACCACTAGTCTACAGTTAACCACTAAGTCTACAGTTAACCACTAAGTCTACAGTTAACCACTAAGTCTACAGTTAACCACTAGTCTACAGTTAACCCCTAAGTCTACAGTTAACAACTAGTCTACAGTTAACCACTAGTCTACAGTTAACCACTAGTCTACAGTTAACCACTAAGTCTACAGTTAACAACTAGTCTACAGTTAACCACTATTCTACAGTTAACCACTAAGTCTACAGTTAACCACTAGTCTATAGTTAACCACTAGTCTACAGTTAACCACTAGTCTACAGTTAACCACTAGTCTTTAGTTAACTAGTAGTCTACAGTTAACCACTAGTCTACAGTTAACCACTGGTCTACAGTTAACCCCTAAGTCTACAGTTAACAACTAGTCTACAGTTAACCACTAGTCTACAGTTAACCCCTAAGTCTACAGTTAACCACTAGTCTACAGTTAACCACTGGTCTACAGTTAACCCCTAAGTCTACAGTTAACAACTAGTCTACAGTTAACCACTAGTCTACAGTTAACCCCTAAGTTTACAGTTAACAACTAGTCTACAGTTAACCACTAGTCTACAGTAAACCACTAGTCTACAGCTAACCACTAAGTCTACAGTTAACAACTAGTCTACAGTTAACCACTAGTCTACAGTTAACCACTAGAATACAGTTAACCACTAGTCTATAGTTAACCACTAAGTCTACAGTTAACCACTAGTCTACAGTTAACCACTAGTCTACAGTTAACCACAAGTCTACAGTTAACCACTAGTCTACAGTTAACAACTAGTCTACAGTTAACCACTAGTCTACAGTTAACCACTAGTCTACAGTTAACCCATAAGTCTACAGTTAACAACAAGTCTACAGTTAACAACTAGTCTACAGTAAACCACTAGTCTACAGCTAACCACTAAGTATATAGTTAACAACTAGAATACAGTTAACCACTAGAATAAAGTTAACCACTAAGTCTACAGTTAACCACTAGTCTACAGTTAACCACAAGTCTACAGTTAACCACAAGTCTACAGTTAACAACTAGTCTACAGTTAACCACTAGTCTACAGTTAACCACTAGTCTACAGTTAACCACTAGTCTACAGTTAACCCCTAAGTCTACAGTTAACAACTAGTCTACAGTTAACCACTAGTCTACAGTTAACAACTAGTCTACAGTTAACCACTAGTCTACAGTTAACCACTACATCTACAGTTAACCACAAGTATACAGTTAACCACTAGTCTACAGTTAACAACTAGTCTACAGTTAACCACTAGTCTACAGTTAACCACTAGTCTACAGTTAACAACTAGTCTACAGTTAACCACTAGTCTACAGTTAACCACTACATCTACAGTTAACCATAAGTCTACAGTTAACCACTAGTCTACAGTTAACCACTAGTTTTTAGTTATTAACTAGTAGTCTACAGTTAACCACTAGTCTACAGTTAACCACTGGTCTACAGTTAACCCCTAAGTCTACAGTTAACAACTAGTCTACAGTTAACCACTAGTCTACAGTTAACCACTAGTCTACAGTTAACCACTGGTCTACAGTTAACCCCTAAGTTTACAGTTAACAACTAGTCTACAGTTAACCACTAGTCTACAGTAAACCACTAGTCTACAGCTAACCACTAAGTCTACAGTTAACAACTAGTCTACAGTTAACCACTAGTCTACAGTTAACCACTAGAATACAGTTAACCACTAGTCTATAGTTAACCACTAAGTCTACAGTTAACCACTAGTCTACAGTTAACCACTAGTCTACAGTTAACCACAAGTCTACAGTTAACCACTAGTCTACAGTTAACAACTAGTCTACAGTTAACCACTAGTCTACAGTTAACCACTAGTCTACAGTTAACCACTAGTCTACAGTTAACCACTAGTACAGTTAACCACTACTAGTTAACAACAAGTCTACAGTTAACAACTAGTCTACAGTAAACCACTAGTCTACAGCTAACCACTAAGTATAACCCTAGTTAACAACTAGTCTACAGTTAACCACTAGTCTAAAGTTAACCACTAAGTCTACAGTTAACCACTAGTCTACAGTTAACCACTAAGTCTACAGTTAACCACTAGTCTACAGTTAACAACTAGTCTACAGTTAACCACTAGTCTACAGTTAACCACTAGTCTACAGTTAACCACTAGTCTACAGTTAACCCCTAAGTCTACAGTTAACAACTAGTCTACAGTTAACCACTAGTCTACAGTTAACAACTAGTCTACAGTTAACCACTAGTCTACAGTTAACCACTACATCTACAGTTAACCACAAGTATACAGTTAACCACTAGTCTACAGTTAACAACTAGTCTACAGTTAACCACTAGTCTACAGTTAACCACTAGTCTACAGTTAACAACTAGTCTACAGTTAACCACTAGTCTACAGTTAACCACTACATCTACAGTTAACCATAAGTCTACAGTTAACCACTAGTCTACAGTTAACCACTAGTTTTTAGTTATTAACTAGTAGTCTACAGTTAACCACTAGTCTACAGTTAACCACTGGTCTACAGTTAACCCCTAAGTCTACAGTTAACAACTAGTCTACAGTTAACCACTAGTCTACAGTTAACCACTAGTCTACAGTTAACCCCTAAGTCTAGAATAAAGTTAACCACTAAGTCTACAGTTAACCACTAGTCTACAGTTAACCACAAGTCTACAGTTAACCACAAGTCTACAGTTAACAACTAGTCTACAGTTAACCACTAGTCTACAGTTAACCACTAGTCTACAGTTAACCCCTAAGTCTACAGTTAACAACTAGTCTACAGTTAACCACTAGTCTACAGTTAACAACTAGTCTACAGTTAACCACTAGTCTACAGTTAACCACTACATCTACAGTTAACCACAAGTATACAGTTAACCACTAGTCTACAGTTAACAACTAGTCTACAGTTAACCACTAGTCTACAGTTAACCACTAGTCTACAGTTAACCACTAGTCTACAGTTAACAACTAGTCTACAGTTAACCACTAGTCTACAGTTAACCACTACATCTACAGTTAACCATACGTCTACAGTTAACCACTAGTCTACAGTTAACCACTGGTCTACAGTTAACCCCTAAGTCTACAGTTAACAACTAGTCTACAGTTAACCACTAGTCTACAGTTAACCCCTAAGTCTACAGTTAACAACTAGTCTACAGTTAACCACTAGTCTACAGTTAACCCCTAAGTCTACAGTTAACAACTAGTCTACAGTTAACCACTAGTCTACAGTTAACCCCTAAGTTTACAGTTAACAACTAGTCTACAGTTAACCACTAGTCTACAGTAAACCACTAGTCTACAGCTAACCACTAAGTCTACAGTTAACAACTAGTCTACAGTTAACCACTAGTCTACAGTTAACCACTAGAATACAGTTAACCACTAGTCTATAGTTAACCACTAACTCTACAGTTAACCACTAGTCTACAGTTAACCACTAGTCTACAGTTAACCACAAGTCTACAGTTAACCACTAGTCTACAGTTAACCACTAGTCTACAGTTAACCACTAGTCTACAGTTAACCACTAGTCTACAGTTAACCACTAGTCTACAGTTAACAACTAGTCTACAGTAAACCACTAGTCTACAGCTAACCACTAAGTATACAGTTAACAACTAGTCTACAGTTAACCACTAGAATACAGTTAACCACTAGTCTATAGTTAACCACTAAGTCTACAGTTAACAACTAGTCTACAGTTAACCACAAGTATACAGTTAACCACTAGTCTACAGTTAACCCCTACGTCTACAGTTAACAACTAGTCTACAGTTAACCACTAGTCTACAGTAAACCACTAGTCTACAGCTAACCACTAAGTCTACAGTTAACAACTAGTCTACAGTTAACCACTAGTCTACAGTTCACCACTAGAATACAGTTAACCACTAGTCTATAGTTAACCACTAAGTCTACAGTTAACCACTAGTCTACAGTTAACCACTAGTCTACAGTTAACCACAAGTCTACAGTTAACAACTAGTCTACAGTTAACCACTAGTCTACAGCTAACCACTAAGTCTACAGTTAACAACTAGTCTACAGTTAACCACTAGTCTACAGTTCACCACTAGAATACAGTTAACCACTTGTCTACAGTTAACCACTAGTCTACAGTTAACCACTAGTCTACAGTTAACCACTAGTCTACAGTTAACCACTAGTCTACAGTTAACCACTAAGTCTACAGTTAACCACTAGTCTACAGTTAACCACTAGTCTACAGTTAACCACTAGTCTACAGTTAACCACTAGTCTACAGTTAACCACTAGTCTACAGTTAACCACTAGTCTACAGTTAACCACTAGTCTACAGTTAACCACTAGTCTACAGTTAACCCATAAGTCTACAGTTAACAACAAGTCTACAGTTAACAACTAGTCTACAGTAAACCACTAGTCTACAGCTAACCACTAAGTATATAGTTAACAACTAGAATACAGTTAACCACTAGAATAAAGTTAACCACTAAGTCTACAGTTAACCACTAGTCTACAGTTAACCACAAGTCTACAGTTAACCACAAGTCTACAGTTAACAACTAGTCTACAGTTAACCACTAGTCTACAGTTAACCACTAGTCTACAGTTAACCACTAGTCTACAGTTAACCCCTAAGTCTACAGTTAACAACTAGTCTACAGTTAACCACTAGTCTACAGTTAACAACTAGTCTACAGTTAACCACTAGTCTACAGTTAACCACTACATCTACAGTTAACCACAAGTATACAGTTAACCACTAGTCTACAGTTAACAACTAGTCTACAGTTAACCACTAGTCTACAGTTAACCACTAGTCTACAGTTAACAACTAGTCTACAGTTAACCACTAGTCTACAGTTAACCACTACATCTACAGTTAACCATAAGTCTACAGTTAACCACTAGTCTACAGTTAACCACTAGTTTTTAGTTATTAACTAGTAGTCTACAGTTAACCACTAGTCTACAGTTAACCACTGGTCTACAGTTAACCCCTAAGTCTACAGTTAACAACTAGTCTACAGTTAACCACTAGTCTACAGTTAACCACTAGTCTACAGTTAACCACTAAGTCTACAGTTAACCACTAAGTCTACAGTTAACCACTAGTCTACAGTTAACCACAAGTCTACAGTTAACCACAAGTCTACAGTTAACAACTAGTCTACAGTTAACCACTAGTCTACAGTTAACCACTAGTCTACAGTTAACCCCTAAGTCTACAGTTAACAACTAGTCTACAGTTAACCACTAGTCTACAGTTAACAACTAGTCTACAGTTAACCACTAGTCTACAGTTAACCACTACAGTCTACAGTTAACCACTAGTAACCACTACAGTTAACCACTAGTCTACAGTTAACAACTAGTCTACAGTTAACCACTAGTCTACAGTTAACCACTAGTCTACAGTTAACCACTAGTCTACAGTTAACCAACTACAGTTAACCACTAGTCTACAGTTAACCACTACATCTACAGTTAACCATACGTCTACAGTTAACCACTAGTCTACAGTTAACCACTAGTTAATTAACTAGTCTACAGTTAACCACTAGTCTACAGTTAACCACTGGTCTACAGTTAACCCCTAAATCTACAGTTAACAACTAGTCTACAGTTAACCACTAGTCTACAGTTAACCCCTAAGTCTACAGTTAACAACTAGTCTACAGTTAACCACTAGTCTACAGTTAACCCTAAGTCTACAGTTAACAACTAGTCTACAGTTAACCACTAGTCTACAGTTAACCCCTAAGTTTACAGTTAACAACTAGTCTACAGTTAACCACTAGTCTACAGTAAACCACTAGTCTACAGCTAACCACTAAGTCTACAGTTAACAACTAGTCTACAGTTAACCACTAGTCTACAGTTAACCACTAGAATACAGTTAACCACTAGTCTATAGTTAACCACTAACTCTACAGTTAACCACTAGTCTACAGTTAACCACTAGTCTACAGTTAACCACAAGTCTACAGTTAACCACTAGTCTACAGTTAACCACTAGTCTACAGTTAACCACTAGTCTACAGTTAACCCATAAGTCTACAGTTAACAACAAGTCTACAGTTAACAACTAGTCTACAGTAAACCACTAGTCTACAGCTAACCACTAAGTATACAGTTAACAACTAGTCTACAGTTAACCACTAGAATACAGTTAACCACTAGTCTATAGTTAACCACTAAGTCTACAGTTAACAACTAGTCTACAGTTAACCACAAGTATACAGTTAACCACTAGTCTACAGTTAACCCCTACGTCTACAGTTAACAACTAGTCTACAGTTAACCACTAGTCTACAGTAAACCACTAGTCTACAGCTAACCACTAAGTCTACAGTTAACAACTAGTCTACAGTTAACCACTAGTCTACAGTTCACCACTAGAATACAGTTAACCACTAGTCTATAGTTAACCACTAAGTCTACAGTTAACCACTAGTCTACAGTTAACCACTCTGTCTACAGTTAACCACTACTAGTCTACAGTTAACCACTAGTCTACAGTTAACCACTAGTCTAAGTCTACAGTTAACCACTAGTCTACAGTTAACCACTAGTCTACAGTTAACCACTAGTCTACAGTTAACCACTAGTCTACAGTTAACAACTAGTCTACAGTTAACCACTAGTCTACAGTTAACCACTACATCTACAGTTAACCACGAGTATACAGTTAACCACTAGTCTACAGTTAACCCCTACGTCTACAGTTAACAACTAGTCTACAGATAACCACTAGTCTACAGTAAACCACTAGTCTACAGCTAACCACTAAGTCTACAGTTAACAACTAGTCTACAGTTAACCACTAGTCTACAGTTCACCACTAGAATACAGTTAACCACTAGTCTATAGTCAACCACTAAGTCTACAGTTAACCACTAGTCTACAGTTAACCACTAGTCTACAGTTAACCACAAGTATACAGTTAACAACTAGTCTACAGTTAACCACTAGTCTACAGCTAACCACTAAGTCTACAGTTAACAACTAGTCTACAGTTAACCACTAGTCTACAGTTCACCACTAGAATACAGTTAACCACTAGTCTACAGTTAACCACTAGTCTACAGTTAACCACTAAGTCTACAGTTAACCACTAGTCTACAGTTAACCACAAGTCTACAGTTAACCACTAGTCTACAGTTAACCACTAGTCTACAGTTAACCACTAGTCTACAGTTAACAACTAGTCTACAGTTAACCACTAGTCTACAGTTAACCACTAAGTCTACAGTTAACCACTAAGTCTACAGTTAACCACTAGTCTACAGTTAACCCCTAAGTCTACAGTTAACAACTTGTCTACAGTTAACAACTAGTCTACAGTTAACCACTAGTCTACAGTAAACCACTAGTCTACAGTTAACCACAAGTCTACAGTTAACCACTAGTCTACAGTTAACCACTAGTCTACAGTTAACCACTAGTCTACAGTTAACCACTAGTCTACAGTTAACCACTAAGTCTACAGTTAACCACTAGTCTACAGTTAACCACTAGTCTACAGTTAACCACTAAGTCTACAGTTAACAACTACAGTCTACAGTTAACAACTAGTCTACAGTTAACCACTAGTCTACAGTTAACCACTAGTCTACAGTTAACCACTAAGTCTACAGTTAACCACTAGTCTACAGTTAACAACTAGTCTACAGTTAACCACTAGTCTACAGTTAACCACTAAGTTAACTACAGTTAACCACTAGTCTACTAACCACTAAGTCTACAGTTAACCACTAGTCTACAGTTAACCCCTAAGTCTACAGCTAACCACTAAGTCTACAGTTAACAACTAGTCTACAGTTAACCACTAGTCTACAGTTCACCACTAGAATACAGTTAACCACTTGTCTACAGTTAACCACTAGTCTACAGTTAACCACTAGTCTACAGTTAACCCCTAAGTCTACAGTTAACCACTAGTCTACAGTTAACCACTAGTCTACAGTTAACCACTAGTCTACAGTTAACAACTAGTCTACAGTTAACCACTAGTCTACAGTTAACCACTACATCTACAGTTAACTACAGTTAACCACTAGTCTACAGTTAACCCCTACGTCTACAGTTAACAACTAGTCTACAGTTAACCACTAGTCTACAGTTCACCACTAGAATACAGTTAACCACTAGTCTACAGTTAACCACTAAGTCTACAGTTAACCACTAGTCTACAGTTAACCACTAGTCTACAGTTAACCACTAAGTCTA
Organism: Oncorhynchus gorbuscha; assembly: GCF_021184085.1. NCBI lineage: Eukaryota > Metazoa > Chordata > Actinopteri > Salmoniformes > Salmonidae > Oncorhynchus > Oncorhynchus gorbuscha. Next base: position 116,328,863 of record NC_060173.1, on the reverse strand, counting down.
CAGTTAACAACTAGTCTACAGTTAACCACTAGTCTACAGTTAACCACTAGTCTACAGCTAACCACTAAGTCTACAGTTAACAACTAGTCTACAGTTAACCACTAGTCTACAGTTCACCACTAGAATACAGTTAACCACTTGTCTACAGGTCTACAGTTAACCACTAGTCTACAGTTAACCACTAGTCTACAGTTAACCTACAGTTAACCACTAGTCTACAGTTAACCACTAGTCTACAGTTAACCACTAGTCTACAGTTAACCACTAGTCTACAGTTAACAACTAGTCTACAGTTAACCACTAGTCTACAGTTAACCACTACATCTACAGTTAACCACGAGTATACAGTTAACCACTAGTCTACAGTTAACCCCTACGTCTACAGTTAACAACTAGTCTACAGTTAACCACTAGTCTACAGTAAACCACTAGTCTACAGCTAACCACTAAGTCTACAGTTAACAACTAGTCTACAGTTAACCACTAGTCTACAGTTCACCACTAGAATACAGTTAACCACTAGTCTATAGTTAACCACTAAGTCTAAAGTTAACCACTAGTCTACAGTTAACCACTAGTCTACAGTTAACCACAAGTATACAGTTAACAACTAGTCTACAGTTAACCACTAGTCTACAGCTAACCACTAAGTCTACAGTTAACAACTAGTCTACAGTTAACCACTAGTCTACAGTTCACCACTAGAATACAGTTAACCACTAGTCTACAGTTAACCACTAGTCTACAGTTAACCACTAAGTCTACAGTTAACCACTAGTCTACAGTTAACCACAAGTCTACAGTTAACCACTAGTCTACAGTTAACCACTAGTCTACAGTTAACAACTAGTCTACAGTTAACCACTAGTCTACAGTTAACCACTAAGTCTACAGTTAACCACTAAGTCTACAGTTAACCACTAGTCTACAGTTAACCCCTAAGTCTACAGTTAACAACTTGTCTACAGTTAACAACTAGTCTACAGTTAACCACTAGTCTACAGTAAGCCACTAGTCTACAGTTAACCACAAGTCTACAGTTAACCACTAGTCTACAGTTAACCACTAGTCTACAGTTAACAACTAGTCTACAGTTAACCACTAGTCTACAGTTAACCACTATGTCTACAGTTAACCACTAAGTCTACAGTTAACCACTAGTCTACAGTTAACCCCTAAGTCTACAGTTAACAACTTGTCTACAGTTAACAACTAGTCTACAGTTAACCACTAGTCTACAGTAAACCACTAGTCTACAGTTAACCACAAGTCTACAGTTAACCACTAGTCTACAGTTAACAACTAGTCTACAGTTAACAACTAGTCTACAGTTAACCACTAGTCTACAGTTAACCACTAAGTCTACAGTTAACCACTAAGTCTACAGTTAACCACTAGTCTACAGTTAACCCCTAAGTCTACAGTTAACAACTTGTCTACAGTTAACAACTAGTCTACAGTTAACCACTAGTCTACAGTAAACCACTAGTCTACAGCTAACCACTAAGTCTACAGTTAACAACTAGTCTACAGTTAACCACTAGTCTACAGTTAACCACTAGAATACAGTTAACCACTAGTCTACAGTTAACCACTAAGTCTACAGTTAACCACTAGTCTACAGTTAACCACAAGTCTACAGTTAACCACTAGTCTACAGTTAACCACTAAGTCTACAGTTAACCAGTAGTCTACAGTTAACCACTAGTCTACAGTTAACCACTAGTCTACAGTTAACAACTAGTCTACAGTTAACCACTAGTCTACAGTTAACCACTAGTCTACAGTTAACCACTAGTCTACAGTTAACCACTAAGTCTACAGTTAACCACTAGTCTACAGTTAACCACTAGTCTACAGTTAACCACTAGTCTACAGTTAACCACTAGTCTACAGTTAACCACTAGTCTACAGTTAACCACTAGTCTACAGTTAACCCCTAAGTCTACAGTTAACAACTTGTCTACAGTTAACAACTAGTCTACAGTTAACCACTAGTCTACAGTTAACCACTAGTCTACAGCTAACCACTAAGTCTACAGTTAACAACTAGTCTACAGTTAACCACTAGTCTACAGTTAACCATTAGAATACAGTTAACCACTAGTCTACAGTTAACCACTAGTCTACAGTTAACCACTAAGTCTACAGTTAACCACTAGTCTACAGTTAACCACAAGTTTACAGTTAACCACTAGTCTACAGTTAACCACTAGTCTACAGTTAACCACTAGTCTACAGTTAACAACTAGTCTACAGTTAACCACTAGTCTACAGTTAACCACTAAGTCTACAGTTAACCACTAAGTCTACAGTTAACCACTAGTCTACAGTTAACCCCTAAGTCTACAGTTAACAACTTGTCTACAGTTAACAACTAGTCTACAGTTAACCACTAGTCTACAGTAAACCACTAGTATACAGCTAACCACTAAGTCTACAGTTAACAACTAGTCTACAGTTAACCACTAGTCTACAGTTAACCACTAGAATACAGTTAACCACTAGTATATAGTGGTCGCATCTGCACGTCGCTCCAACGGGTAGTATAACTTTTTCATTATATTTCATTATATCATTATATCACAACGGTTTGATTTGTCTTATCTTAGCAATTTCTTCTCAGCTAGCTACATAGCCGTCTTTGTATCAAAGATAATTGCGTAATTATCGTATTTACAGTTAACCGTCCTAACGTAGTCTTCACTAGCCAGCTAGCTAACGTCCACTGATTAGCTGCACTGGGAAAACTATTACACTCAACTGAACGACTTGATTAGTTTAGTGTTAGCTAGCTACATAGCTGTCTTTGCTGTCTTCGTATCATCGTATCCAAGATAATTGTGTTGTTTAGGTTTAGAGTGTGTAGTCTTAGAGTGATTATCTTAATTTACCGAGGTTAGCTAGCCAGCTATTTGTCGTCCTTAACGTAGGTGACTCTGCTAGCTAGCCAACAGCTAGCCAACGTCTTCTGTATAGAACTCAACTACCCGGTCGCATTCACAGGTTGTATCACATTTTCACTTCATTTCATTACAGTACAACGGTTTGATTTGTTTGATCGTAGCTAGCTACTTAGCTAGCTACATAGCACGTCTTTGTATCAAAGATAATTGTGTAGTCTAGAGCGATTTTCTAGGTTCGCTAGCCATCTATTGTCGTTCTTTTAACGCAACGTAACGTAAACAACACTGCTAGCTAGCCTGCTAGCCCCCAGAATAGCAACACTGCAGAAACTATTACACTCAACGGAACGACTTGATTAGTGTAGTGTCAACAACGCACCCACTGCCAGCTGGCCTACTTCAGCAGTACTGTATAATTTTAATCATTTTAGTCAATAAGATTCTTGCTACGTAGCTTAACTTTCTGAACATTCGAGACGTGTAGTCCACTTGTCATTCCAATCTCCTTTGCATTAGCGTAGCCTCTTCTGTAGCCTGTCAACTATGTGTCTGTTTATCCCTGTTCTCTCCTCTCTGCACAGACCATACAAACGCTCCTCACCACGTGGCCGCGGCCACCCTACTCTGGTGGTCCCAGCGCGCACGACCCACGTGGAGTTCCAGGTCTCCGGTAGCCTCTGGAACTGCCAATCTGCGGTCAACAAGGCAGAGTTCATCTCAGCCTATGCCTCCCTCCAGTCCCTCGACTTCTTGGCACTGACGGAAACATGGATCACCACAGACAACACTGCTACTCCTACTGCTCTCTCTTCGTCCGCCCACGTGTTCTCGCACACCCCGAGAGCGTCTGGTCAGCGGGGTGGTGGCACTAGGATCCTCATCTCTCCCAAGTGGTCATTCTCTCTTTCTCCCCTTACCCATCTGTCTATCGCCTCCTTTGAATTCCATGCTGTCACAGTTACTAGCCCTTTCAAGCTTAACATCCTTATCATTTATCGCCCTCCAGGTTCCCTCGGAGAGTTCATCAATGAGCTTGATGCCTTGATAAGCTCCTTTCCTGAGGACGGCTCACCTCTCACAGTTCTGGGCGACTTTAACCTCCCCACGTCTACCTTTGACTCTTTCCTCTCTGCCTCCTTCTTTCCACTCCTCTCCTCTTTTGACCTCACCCTCTCACCTTCCCCCCTACTCACAAGGCAGGCAATTACGCTCGACCTCATCTTTACTAGATGCTGTTCTTCCACTAACCTCATTGCAACTCCCAGTCCAAGTCTCCGACCACTGCCTTGTATCCTTTTCCCTCTCGCTCTCATCCAACACCTCCCACACTGCCCCTACTCGGATGGTATCGCGCCGTCCCAACCTTCGCTCTCTCTCCCCTAGCTTACTCTCTCCTCTTCCATCCTATCATCTCTTCCCTCCGCTCAAACCTTCTCCCACCTATCTCCTGATTCTGCCTCCTCAACTCTCCTCTCCTCCCTCTCTGCATCCCTTGACTCTCTATGTCCCCTATCCTCCAGGCTGGCTCGGTCCTCCCCTCCCGCTCCGTGGCTCGATGACTCATTGCGAGCTCACAGAACAGGGCTCCGGGCAGCCGAGCGGAAATGGAGGAAAACAGTTAACGCCTCCCTGCGGACCTGGCATCCTTTCACTCCCTCCTCTCTACATTTTCCTCCTCTGTCTCTGCTGCTAAAGCCACTAAGTTTCTACCACGCTAAATTCCAAGCATCTGCCTCTAACCCTAGGAAGCTCTTTGCCACCTTCTCCTCCCTCCTGAATCCTCCGCCCCCTCCCCCCCCTCCTCTCTCTGCAGATGACTTCGTCAACCATTTTGAAAAGAAGGTCGACGACATCCGATCCTCGTTTGCTAAGTCAAACGACACCGCTGGTTCTGCTCACACTGCCCTACCCTGTGCTCTGACCTCTTTCTCCCCTCTCTCTCCAGATGAAATCTCTCGTCTTGTGACGGCCGGCCGCCCAACAACCTGCCCGCTTGACCCTATCCCCTCCTCTCTTCTCCAGACCATTTCCGGAGACCTTCTCCCTTACCTCACCTCGCTCATCAACTCATCCCTGACCGTTGGCTATGTCCCTTCCGTCTTCAAGAGAGCGAGAGTTGCACCCCTTCTGAAAAAACCTACACTCGATCCCTCCGATGTCAACAATTACAGACCAGTATCCCTTCTTTCTTTTCTCTCCAAAACTCTTGAACGTGCCGTCCTTGGCCAGCTCTCCCGCTATCTCTCTCTGAATGACCTTCTCTGATCCAAATCAGTCAGGTTTCAAGACTAGTCATTCAACTGAGACTGCTCTCCTCTGTATCACGGAGGCGCTCCGCACTGCTAAAGCTAACTCTCTCTCCTCTGCTCTCATCCTTCTAGATCTATCGGCTGCCTTCGATACTGTGAACCATCAGATCCTCCTCTCCACCCTCTCCGAGTTGGGCATCTCCGGCACGGCCCACGCTTGGATTGCGTCCTACCTGACAGGTCGCTCCTACCAGGTGGCGTGGCGAGAATCTGTCTCCTCACCACGCGCTCTCACCACTGGTGTCCCCAGGGCTCTGTTCTTGGCCCTCTCCTATTCTCGCTATACACCAAGTCACTTGGCTCTGTCATAACCTCACATGGTGTCTCTTATCATTGCTATGCAGACGACACACAATTAATCTTCTCCTTTCCCCCTTCTGATGACCAGGTGGCGTTAATCGCATCTCTGCATGTCTGGCAGACATATCAGTGTGGATGATGGATCACCACCTCAAGCTGAACCTCGGCAAGACGGAGCTGCTCTTCCTCCCGGGGAAGGACTGCCCGTTCCATGATCTCGCCATCACGGTTGACAACTCCATTGTGTCCTCCTCCCAGAGCGCCAAGAACCTTGGCGTGATCCTGGACAACACCCTGTCGTTCTCAACTAACATCAAGGCGGTGGCCCGTTCCTGTAGGTTCATGCTCTACAACATCCGCAGAGTACGACCCTGCCTCACACAGGAAGCGGCGCAGGTCCTAATCCAGGCACTTGTCATCTCCCGTCTGGATTACTGCAACTCGCTGTTGGCTGGGCTCCCTGCCTGTGCCATTAAACCCCTTCAACTCATCCAGAACGCCGCAGCCCGTCTGGTGTTCAACCTTCCCAAGTTCTCTCACGTCACCCCGCTCCTCCGTTCTCTCCACTGGCTTCCAGTTGAAGCTCGCATCCGCTACAAGACCATGGTGCTTGCCTACGGAGCTGTGAGGGGAACGGCACCTCAGTACCTCCAGGCTCTGATCAGGCCCTACACCCAAACAAGGGCACTGCGTTCATCCACCTCTGGCCTGCTCGCCTCCCTACCACTGAGGAAGTACAGCTCCCGCTCAGCCCAGTCAAAACTGTTCGCTGCCCTGGCCCCCCAATGGTGGAACAAACTCCCTCACGTTAACGCCAGGACAGCGGAGTCAATCACCACTTCCGGAGACACCTGAAACCCCACCTCTTTAAGGAATACCTAGGATAGGTTAAGTAATCCCTCTCACCCCACCCCCCCTAAGTTTTAGATGCACTATTGTAAGTGACTGTCCCACTGGATGTCATAAGGTGAATGCACCAATTTGTAAGTCGCTCTGGATAAGAGCGTCTGCTAAATGACTTAAATGTAATGTAAATGTAACCACTAGTCTACAGTTAACCACTAGTCTACAGTTAACCACTAAGTCTACAGTTAACCACTAGTCTACAGTTAACCACAAGTCTACAGTTAACCACTAGTCTACAGTTAACCACTAGTCTACAGTTAACCACTAGTCTACAGTTAACAACTAGTCTACAGTTAACCACTAGTCTACAGTTAACCACTAAGTCTACAGTTAACCACTAAGTCTACAGTTAACCACTAGTCTACAGTTAACCCCTAAGTCTACAGTTAACAACTTGTCTACAGTTAACAACTAGTCTACAGTTAACCACTAGTCTACAGTAAACCACTAGTCTACAGCTAACCACTAAGTCTACAGTTAACAACTAGTCTACAGTTAACCACTAGTCTACAGTTAACCACTAGAATACAGTTAAACACTAGTATACAGTTAACCACTAGTCTACAGTTAACCACTAGTCTACAGTTAACCACTAAGTCTACAGTTAACCACTAGTCTACAGTTAACCACAAGTCTACAGTTAACCACTAGTCTACAGTTAACCACTAAGTCTACAGTTAACCAGTAGTCTACAGTTAACCACTAGTCTACAGTTAACCACTAGTCTACAGTTAACAACTAGTCTACAGTTAACCACTAGTCTACAGTTAACCACTAAGTCTACAGTTAACCACTAGTCTACAGTTAACCCCTAAGTCTACAGTTAACAACTTGTCTACAGTTAACAACTAGTCTACAGTTAACCACTAGTCTACAGTAAACCACTAGTCTACAGCTAACCACTAAGTCTACAGTTAACAACTAGTCTACAGTTAACCACTAGTCTACAGTTAACCACTAGAATACAGTTAACCACTAGTATACAGTTAACCACTAGTCTACAGTTAACCACTAGTCTACAGTTAACCACTAAGTCTACAGTTAACCACTAGTCTACAGTTAACCACAAGTCTACAGTTAACCACTAGTCTACAGTTAACCACTAGTCTACAGTTAACCACTAGTCTACAGTTAACAACTAGTCTACAGTTAACCACTAGTCTACAGTTAACCACTAAGTCTACAGTTAACCACTAAGTCTACAGTTAACCACTAGTCTACAGTTAACCCCTAAGTCTACAGTTAACAACTTGTCTACAGTTAACCACTAGTCTACAGTTAACCACTAGTCTACAGTTAACCACTAGTATACAGTTAACCACTAGTCTACAGTTAACCACTAGAATACAGTTAACCACTAGTATACAGTTAACCACTAGTCTACAGTTAACCACTAGTCTACAGTTAACCACTAAGTCTACAGTTAACCACTAGTCTACAGTTAACCACTAGTCTACAGTTAACAACTAGTCTACAGTTAACCACTAGTCTACAGTTAACCACTCTAAGTTAACACAGTTAACCACTAAGTCTACAGTTAACCACTAAGTCTACAGTTAACCACTAGTCTACAGTTAACCACTAGTCTACAGTTAAGTCTACAGTTAACAACTTGTCTACAGTTAACAACTAGTCTACAGTTAACCACTAGTCTACAGTAAACCACTAGTCTACAGCTAACCACTAACAGTTAACTACAGTTAACAACTAGTCTACAGTTAACCACTAGTCTACAGTTAACCACTAGAATACAGTTAACCACTAGTCTACAGTTAACCACTAGTCTACAGTTAACCACTAGTCTACAGTTAACCACTAGTCTACAGTTAACCACTAAGTCTACAGTTAACCACTAGTCTACAGTTAACCACTAGTCTACAGTTAACCACTAGTCTACAGTTAACCACTAGTCTACAGTTAACCACTAGTCTACAGTTAACAACTAGTCTACAGTTAACCACTAGTCTACAGTTAACCACTAAGTCTACAGTTAACCACTAGTCTACAGTTAACCACTAGTCTACAGTTAACCACTAAGTCTACAGTTAACCACTAGTCTAAGTTAACCCCTAACCACTAGTCTACAGTTAACAACTAGTCTACAGTTAACCAACTAGTCTACAGTTAACCACTAGTCTACAGTAAACCACTAGTCTACAGCTAACCACTAAGTCTACAGTTAACAACTAGTCTACAGTTAACCACTAGTCTACAGTTAACCACTAGAATACAGTTAACCACTAGTATACAGTTAACCACTAGTCTACAGTTAACCACTAGTCTACAGTTAACCACTAAGTCTACAGTTAACCCATAGTCTACAGTTAACCACAAGTCTACAGTTAACCACTAGTCTACAGTTAACAACTCGTCTACAGTTAACCACTAGTCTACAGTTAACCATTCGTCTACAGTTAACCACTAGTCTACAGTTAACCACTAGTTTTCAGTTATTAACCAGTAGTCTACAGTTAACCACTAATCTACAGTTAACCACTAGTCTACAGTTAACCACTAAGTCTACAGTTAACCACTCGTCTACAGTTAACCACTAGTCTACAGTTAACCACTAGTTTTCAGTTATTAACCAGTAGTCTACAGTTAACCACTAGTCTACAGTTAACCCCTAAGTCTACAGTTAACAACTAGTCTACAGTTAACCACTAGTCTACAGTAAACCACTAGTCTACAGCTAACCACTAAGTATACAGTTAACAACTAGTCTACAGTTAACCACTAGTCTACAGTTAACCACTAGTCTACAGTTAACCACTAGTCTACAGTTAACCCCTACGTCTACAGTTAACCACTAGAATACAGTTAACCACTAGTCTATAGTTAACGACTAAGTCTACAGTTAAACACTAGTCTACAGTTAACAACTAGTCTACAGTTAACCCCTACGTCTACAGTTAACAACTAGTCTACAGTTAACCCCTACGTCTACAGTTAACCACAAGTCTCCAGTTAACCACTAGTCTACAGTTAACCACTAGTCTACAGTTAACCACTAAGTCTACAGTTAACCACCAGTCTACAGTTAACCACTAGTCTACAGTTAACCACTAGTCTACAGTTAACAACTAGTCTACAGTTAACCACTAGTTTTCAGTTATTAACCAGTAGTCTACAGTTAACCACTAATCTACAGTTAACCACTAGTCTACAGTTAACCACTAAGTCTACAGTTAACCACTAGTCTACAGTTAACCACTAGTCTACAGTTAACCACTAGTTTTCAGTTATTAACCACTAGTCTACAGTTAACCACTTAACCAGTAGTCTACAGTTAACCACTAGTCTACAGTTAACCCCTAAGTCTACAGTTAACCACTAGTCTACAGTTAACCACTAGTATACAGTTAACCCCTAAGTCTACAGTTAATCACTAGTCTACAGTTAACCACTAGTCTACAGTTAACCCCTATGTCTACAGTTAACAACTCGTCCACAGTTAACCACTACGTCTACAGTTAACCACAAGTCTACAGTTAACCACTAGTCTACAGTTAACCACTAGTCTACAGTTAACCACAAGTCTACAGTTAACCACTAAGTCTACAGTTAACTACTAGTCTACAGTTAACCACTAGTCTACAGTTAACCACTAGTCTACAGTTAACCACTAGTTTTCAGTTATTAACTAGTAGTCTACAGTTAACCACTAGTCTACAGTTAACCACTAGTCTACAGTTAACCCCTAGTCTACAGTTAACCCCTAAGTCTACAGTTAACCCCTAAGTCTACAGTTAGCAACTAGTCTACAGTTAACCACTAGTCTACAGTTAACCAGTAGTCTACAGTTAACCACTAGTCTACAGTTAACCAGTAGTCTACAGTTAACCACTAGTCTACAGTTAACCACTAGTCTACAGTTAACCAGCAGTATGAACTCCATACTCTCCGTGTGTGCCTTAATGGCACCCTATTCCCTACATAGCGCCTTACTTTTGACTACAGCCCAGGCTCTAGTGGTGCGCTATAGGGAATAGTATGCTATTTTGAATGCAGAAACACATTGTGAGGTTTTGTAGTTTGATGGTGACCAGTGCATTTTCTCAACATCCTAACCATTCGGGACATCTTTGTGTATGTGTGTGTGTGTTGGCCCGACCACCTATTGTCGTCTGGTGTTAGTTACCAACCTCAGATCAATTAATGCAAAGAATGTAGGACGGATTCTGTTTCAATCTTTACACTATTGACTTTGATTTTCATTATGGTCAATGAATGTAATGGTGTGTCAGAATGAGTTATTAACGGTGTTGGTTTACACACTAAAAAGCTGTAGAGTCGCACTGTGATGTCACCACATTGACAGCTGGGCATTCCTCCGTGTTTATAGGCTGACTGCCTCATGTGTGGATCGGACCTGAGCGCTTCAGGACTATACCTTGACCCCTCTCTGGGGGGTTAGACACTCCAAAACAGAATTATGTGGATTACTTTGTGGTTTATGGGGTCTGATTCAGGTTTCCCATGTGTGTGGGGTAGAGTTACGACCCTCCAACACAGACAGGGCGTTAGGGTTTAATCTCAGACCCTCCAACACAGACAGGGAGTTAGGGTTTAATCTCAGACCGTCAAACACAGACAGGGAGTTAGGGTTTAATCTCAGACCCTCCAACATAGACAGGGCGTTAGGGTTTAATCTCAGACCCTCCAACACAGACAGGGAGTTAGGGTTTAATCTCAGACCCTCGGACATAGACAGGGCGTTAGGGTTTAATCTCAGACCGTCAAATACAGACAGGGAGTTAGGGTTTAATCTCAGACCCTCGGACATAGACAGGGCGTTAGGGTTTAATCTCAGACCCTCGGACATAGACAGGGCGTTAGGGTTTAATCTCAGACCGTCAAACACAGACAGGGTGTTAGGGTTTAATCTCAGACCCTCCAACACAGACAGGGAGTTAGGGTTTAATCTCAGACCGTCAAACACAGACAGGGCGTTAGGGTTTAATCTCAGACCCTCCAACACAGACAGGGCGTTAGGGTTTAATCTCAGACCCTCCAACACAGACAGGGAGTTAGGGTTTAATCTCAGACCGTCAAACACAGACAGGGCGTTAGGGTTTAATCTCAGACCCTCCAACACAGACAGGGAGTTAAGGTTTCACCTCAGACCCTCCAACACAGACAGGGAGTTAGGGTTTAATCTCAGACCCTCCAATATAGACAGGGAGTTAGGGTTTAATCTCAGACCCTCCAACACAGACAGGGCGTTAGGGTTTAATCTCAGACCCTCCAACACAGACAGGGAGTTAGGGTTTAATCTCAGACCCTCCAACAAGACAGGGTGTTGGGTGGAGTTAGGGTTTAATCTCAGACCGTCAAACACAGAGTTAGGGTTTAATCTCAGACCCTCCAACACAGACAGGGAGTTAGGGTTTAATCTCAGACCCTCCAACATAGACAGGGAGTTAGGGTTTAATCTCAGACCCTCCAACACAGACAGGGCGTTAGGGTTTAATCTCAGACCCTCCAACACATACAGGGTGTTAGGGTTTAATCTCAGACCCTCCAACACAGACAGGGCGTTAGGGTTTAATCTCAGACCCTCCAATATAGACAGGGAGTTAGGGTTTAATCTCAGACCCTCCAACACAGACAGGGCGTTAGGGTTTAATCTCAGACCCTCCAACACAGACAGGGAGTTAGGGTTTAATCTCAGACCCTCCAACATAGACAGGGAGTTAGGGTTTAATCTCAGACCCTCCAACACAGACAGGGCGTTATAGGGTTTAATCTCAGACCCTCCAACACATACAGGGTGTTAGGGTTTAATCTCAGACCCTCCAACACAGACAGGGAGTTAGGGTTTAATCTCAGACCGTCAAACACAGACAGGGTGTTAGGGTTTAATCTCAGACCCTCCAACACAGACAGGGAGTTAGGGTTTAATCTCAGACCGTCAAACACAGACAGGGTGTTAGGGTTTAATCTCAGACCCTCCAACACAGACAGGGAGTTAGGGTTTAATCTCAGACCGTCAAACACAGACAGGGAGTTAGGGTTTAATCTCAGACCCTCCAACACAGACAGGGTGTTAGGGTTTAATCTCAGACCCTCCAACACAGACAGGGAGTTAGGGTTTAATCTCAGACCCTCCAACACAGACAGGGAGTTAGGGTTTAATCTCAGACCCTCCAACACAGACAGGGAGTTAGGGTTTAATCTCAGACCGTCAAACACAGACAGGGTGTTAGGGTTTAATCTCAGACCCTCCAACACAGACAGGGAGTTAGGGTTTAATCTCAGACCCTCCAACACAGACAGGGAGTTAGGGTTTAATCTCAGACCCTCCAACACAGACAGGGAGTTAGGGTTTAATCTCAGACCGTCAAACACAGACAGGGTGTTAAGGTTTCACCTCAGACCCTCCAACACAGACAGGGAGTTAGGGTTTAATCTCAGACCCTCCAACACAGACAGCGTGTTAAGGTTTCACCTCAGACCCTCCAATAAAGACGAGGCTGTCTGTCTGCCTGAGGCCACTTGCCAATACATATAGCAAGGCTATGGTCATTGAGTCTGTACATAGTCAAAGCTTTCCTTAAGTTTGGGTCAGTCACAGTGGTCAGGTATTCTGCCACAGTGGAGTCTCTGTTTAGGGCCAAATAGCATTCTAGTTTTCTGTTTTATTGTAAATTCTTTCCAATGTGTCAGTTAATTGTATTTTTGTTTTCCCACGATTTGGTTGGGTCTAATTGTGTTGCTGTCCTGGGCCTCTGTGGGGTCTTGTTGTGTTTGTGAACAGAAGCCCGAGCCTGCTTGTCTGTGGCTTTGTTGTGGAAGGTTTGGGAATCGCTTCATTTTAGGTGGTTGTAGAATTTAAGATCGTTCACAGCTTTGTGGAAGTTACCTGTGGCGCTGATGTTTAGGCCAAGGTATGTATAGTTTTTTGTGTGCTCTAGGGCAACAGTGTCTAGATGGTAATTTGTATTTGTGGTCCTGGTGACTGGACCTTTTTTGGAACACCATTATTTTGGTCTTACTGAGATTTACTGTCAGTGCCCAGGTTTGACAGAATCTGTGCAGAAGATCTAGGTTCTGCTGTAGGCCCTCCTTGGTAGGGGACAAAAGCACCAGCTCATCGGCAAACAGGTGACATTTGACTTCGGATTCTAGTAGGGTGAGGCCGGGTGCTGCAGACTGTGCTAGTGCTCGCGCCAATTTGTTGATATATATGTTGAAGAGGGTGGGGCTTAAGCTTCATCCCTGCCTCACCCCACGACCCCGTGGAAAGAAATGTGTTTTTTTGCCTATTTTAACCTCACACTTGTTGTTTCTGTACATGGGTTTTATAATGTCATATGTTTTACCCCAACACCACTTTTCATCATTTTGTATAGCAGACCCTCGTGCCAAATTGAGTCGAAGGCCTTTGCTGTCAATGATAATTTTGCCAAGGTTGCTGTTGACGCATATCCCACGGTAATTATAGGGGTCAAATTTGTCTCCACTTTTGGGGATTGGGGTGATCAGTACTTGGTTTCAGATATTGGGGAAGATGTCAGAGCTGAGGATGATGTTAAAGAGTTTTAGTATAGCCAATTGGAATTTGTTGTCTGTATATTTGATCATTTCATTGAGGATACCATCAACACCACAGGCCTTTTTGGATTGGAGGGTTTTTATTTTGTCCTGTAGTTCATTCAAGGTAATTGGAGAATCCAGTGATTCCTCTCCCTGTCTCTCTCTCTCTCTCTGTCTCTCTCTCTGTCTCTGTCTCTCTCTCTGTCTCTCTCTCTGTCTCTGTCTCTCTCTCTCCCTCCCTCTCTCTGTCTCTCTCTCTCTGTCTCTCTCTCTGTCTCTCTCTCCGTCTTTCTCTCTCTCTCTCTTCCCTCTCTGATCTTCAAATCATTTCTCTCTATAAGTCACTATAAGTCACTATGCGATAAGAAAAAGTGATTTGTTTCTTAAATTGTGCTAATCCTTAATTTTCCCCTCGAGAGCCAATTAAGGCTCTGGATAGTGTTTACCTCTTGGGTCTGATGTTGTCTGTGTGGTCTGAGGGAGGGAACTGAGGTCTCCCTGGTCATCTGATTGGCTCTCTGAGGTCTCCCCCGGTCATCTGATTGGGTCCCAGAGGTGGTCAGTTGATCAGTTGATACACCCTCTCTCCAACATACACCCTCCCCCCCATACACCCTCTCTCCAACATACACCCTCCCCCCATACACCCTCTCTCCAACATACACCCCCCATACACCCTCTCTCCAACATATACCCCCCATACACCCTCTCTCTCTCTCCCCCATACACCCTCTCTCTCTCCCTCCACACCCCCCTCTCTATCTTTCTCTCCCCCATTCCCCTTCTCTCCCCCATACACCCTCTCTCTCTCCCTCCACACCCCCTCTCTCTCTCTCCCCCATTCCCCTTCTCTCTCCCATACACCCCCTCTCCCTCCACCCCCCTCTCTCTCTCTCTCTCTCTCTCTCCCCCATTCCCCTTCTCTCTCCCAAACACCCCCTCTCCCTCCACACCTCTCCCCTCTCTCTCTCTCTCCCCCCCCATTCCCCTTCTCTCTCCCATACACCCCTCTCCCTCCACCCCCCTCTCTCTCCCCCATTTCCCGTTCTCTCTCCCATAAACCCCCTCTCCCTCCACACCCCCTCTCTCTCCCCCATTCCCCTTCTCTCTCCCATACACCCCTCTCCCCCCACACCCCCTCTCTCTCTCTCTCTCCCCCCCATTCCCCTTCTCTCTCCCATACACCCCCTCTCCCTCCACCCCCTCTCTCTCTCTCTCTCCCCCATTCCCCTTCTCTCTCCCATACACCCCCTCTCTCTCTCCCCATTCCCCTTCTCTCTCCCATACACCCTCTCTCTCTCTCCCTCCACACCCTCTCTCTCCCATACACCCCTCTCCCTCCATACACCCCCTCTCCCTCCACACCCCCTCTCTCTCTCCCCCCATTCCCCTTCTCTCTCCCATACACCCTCTCTCTCTCTCCCATACACCCTCTCTCTCTCCCATACACCCTCTCTCTCTCTCCCTCCACACCCCCCCTCTCTCTCTCTCCCCCATTCCCCTTCTCTCTCCCATACACCCCCTCCCTCCACACCCCTCTCTCTCTCTCTCCCCCATTCCCCTTCTCTCTCCCATACACCCCCCTCTCTCTCTCCCCCATTCCCCTTCTCTCTCCCATACACCCCCTCTCCCTCCATACACCCCCATCTCTCTCTCTCCCCCATTCCCCTTCTCTCTCCCATACACCCCCTCTCCCTCCACAACCCCCTCTCTCTCTCCCCCATTCCCCTTCTCTCTCCCATACACCCCCCTCTCTCTCTCTCTCTCCCCATTCCCCTTCTCTCTCCCATACACCGCCTCTCCCTCCACACCCCCCCTCTCTCTCTCTCCCCATTCCCCTTCTCTCTCCCATACACTGCCTCTCCCTCCATACACCCCCTCTCCTCTTCTACATCTCCTTCAGACCTCTCCAGTCATAATGGTATAGAGGTATATATTTTTGCCAGATGGTTCTGCCTGTGATCCATTATTTGTCCTCGTTCTCCTCTTCTCTGTGATGTGATGTGGGGCTAACCTCTAACCTCTAGCTGAGTGATAGAATGGAGGTGGAGGGAGAATGGAGGGATGGGATGGGGGGTTAGACAGCTGGTGGACAGAGTAGTACACACACATACACACACGCACACACACACTCAGGGAGGATGTTAGGTTATGTTAGTCAGACCTATCTAATGGTTCAGACAGGTGTCTCCTGCTCCTCAATGTCGGACTAACCCTATAGGGCTCTGGGCAAAAGTAGTGCACTTACGTAGGGACTAGATTACCATTTGGGATGCCGGATAGACTCTGTCCTCGTTCACAGTTCAGATTCCGTTCTACCGTCTGAAGCTCTTTCATGGCGGCAGCCTAGTGGTTAGAGCGTTGGACTAGTAACCGGAAGGTTGCGAGTTCAAACCCCCGAGCTGACAAGGTACAAATCTGTCGTTCTGCCCCTGAACAGGCAGTTAACCCACTGTTCCCAGGCCGTCATTGAAAATAAGAATATGTTCTTAACTGACTTGCCTGGTTAAATAAAGGTAAAATAAAATAAAATAAATGCGGTCCCAAACCTTCTCAAACCTGGCCTCGGACCAGATAGGAGACTTTGAAGTGGGCAGGGAAAGTATCACAATGTGTCTTAGAAGGCCTCCACACAGGGGGGAGAGGGCTGTATCCCAAACGGCTTCTTAGCCCAAATAGGGCTCTAGTCAAAAGTAGTGCACCATATAGGGAATAGGGCTCTGGTCTAATGTAGTGCACTATATAGGGAATAGGGCTCTGGTCTAAAGTAGTGCACTATATAGGGAATAGGGCTCTGGTCTAAAGTAGTGCACTATATAGGGAATAGGGCTCTGGTCTAAAGTAGTGCACTATATAGGGAATAGGGCTCTGGTCTACAGTAGTACCACTATTTTGGGAATAGGGCTCTGGTCTAAAGTAGTGCACTATATAGGGAATAGGGCTCTGGTCTATAGTAGTACCACTATATAGGGAATAGGGCTCTGGTCTAAAGTAGTGCACTATATAGGGAATAGGGCTCTGGTCTATAGTAGTACCACTATATAGGGAGTAGGGCTCTGGTCTATAGTAGTACCACTATATAGGGAATAGGGCTCTGGTCTAAAGTAGTGCACTATATAGGGAATAGGGCTCTGGTCTATAGTAGTACCACTATATAGGGAATAGGGCTCTGGTCTATAGTAGTACCACTATATAGGGAATAGGGCTCTGGTCTATAGTAGTGCACTATATAGGGAATAGGGCTCTGGTCTATAGTAGTGCACTATATAGGGAATAGGGCTCTGGTCTAAAGTAGTGCACTATATAGGGAATAGGGCTCTGGTCTAAACTAGTACCACTATATAGGGAATAGGGCTCTTGTCTAAAGTAGTACCACTATATAGGGAATAGGGCTCTGGTCTAAAGTAGTACCACTATATAGGGAATAGGGCTCTGGTCTAAAGTAGTACCACTATATAGGGAATAGGGCTCTGGTCTAAAGTAGTACCACTATATAGGGAATAGGGCTCTGGTCTAAAGTAGTACCACTATATAGGGAATAGGGCTCTGGTCTAAAGTAGTACCACTATATAGGGAGTAGGGCTCTGGTCTATAGTAGTACCACTATATAGGGAATAGGGCTCTGGTCTATAGTAGTACACTATATAGGGAATAGGGCTCTGGTCTATAGTAGTGCACTATATAGGGAATAGGGCTCTGGTCTATAGTAGTACCACTATATAGGGAGTAGGGCTCTGGTCTATAGTAGTACCACTATATAGGGAATAGGGCTCTGGTCTATAGTAGTACCACTATATAGGGAATAGGGCTCTGGTCTATAGTGGTACCACTATATAGGGAATAGGGCTCTGGTCTATAGTAGTACCACTATATAGGGAATAGGGCTCTGGTCTATAGTGGTACCACTATATAGGGAATAGGGCTCTGGTCTATAGTAGTACCACTATATAGGGAATAGGGCTCTGGTCTATAGTAGTACGACTATATAGGGAATAGGGCTCTGGTCTATAGTAGTACCACTATATAGGGAATAGGGCTCTGGTCTATAGTAGTGCCACTATATAGGGAATAGGACTCTGGTCTAAAGTAGTGCACTATATAGGGAATAGGGCTCTGGTCTATAGTAGTACCACTATATAGGGAATAGGGCTCTGGTCTATAGTAGTGCACTATATAGGGAATAGGGCTCTGGTCTAAAGTAGTGCACTATATAGGGAATAGGGCTCTGGTCTATAGTAGTACCACTATATAGGGAATAAGGTGCCATTTGGGACCTACCCAGAGCCACTGTGTTGTTAAACAGAGAACTTCTGTAATGTGTGCGTTTTTATATATATATATATCTCCCTTATTCATATTTTTATATGAGAATTTAATGAGAATCTCTCTCTCTCTCTCTCTCTCTCTCTCTCTCTCTCTCTCTCTCTCTCTCTCTCTCTCTCTCTCTCTCTCTCTCTCTCTCTCTCTCTCTCTCTCTGTCTCTCTCTCTCTCTCTGTGTCTCTCTCTCTCTCTCTCTCTCTCTCTCTCTCTCTCTCTCTCTCTCTCTCTCTCTCTCTCTCTCTCTCTCTCTCTCTCTCTCTCTCTCTCTCTCTCTCTGTGTCTCTCTCTCTCTCTCTCTCTCTCTCTCTCTCTCTCTCTCTCTCTCTCTCTCTCTCTCTGTCTCTCTGGGGGAGCGAGAGGGTATGCGGCTAAGGACCGTGTACTGAGAGGGACAGATAGAGAGGGAAGGTAGAATACCTCTAGAATCAGGGGGGAAGGTAGAGACATCATAAAGACCTCTGAAATCAGGGTAGGAAGGTAGAGACCTCATAAAGACCTCTGAGATCAGGGTAGGAAGGTAGAGACCTCATAAAGACCTCTGAGATCAGGGTAGGAAGGTAGAGACCCCATAAAGACCTCTGAGATAAGGGGAAGAAGGTAGAGACATCATAAAGACCTCTGAGATAAGGGGAAGAAGGTAGAGACCCCATAAAGACCTCTGAGATAAGGGGAAGAAGGTAGAGACCCCATAAAGACCTCTGAATTAAGGGGAAAAAGGTAGAGACCCCATAAAGACTTCTGAGATCAGGGGAAGAAGGTAGAGACACCATAAAGACCTCTGAGATAAGGGGAAGAAGGTAGAGACCCCATAAAGACTTCTGACATCAGGGGAGGAAGGGGTAGAGTGGAGGCAGCAGGTATGTGGAGAACCCACACCAAAACAACAACACCCAGGTTAATGTTGAATGGACACACAAACAGGAAGCAGTGGAACAGGAAGAGGACAAAAGAGACAGAAAACAAAAGAGGTGGAAAAATATGGATGTTTCACACACATGAGTGTTCTGTCCCACTTCCCTCTGGAATGTTAAGGGAGCGTTCCGGAACTGTTTCACACACATGAGTGTTCTGTCCCACTTCCCTCTGGAATGTTAAGGGAGCGTTCCGGAACTGTTTCACACACATGAGTGTTCTGTCCCACTTCCCTCTGGAATGTTAAGGGAGCGTTCCGGAACACCGAGACAGCTCTAAGAGAGTGTTGGTTGGACATTCTGCCTGGGTTCTGTGTCACACTCCTGTTACCTAGTGAGACAACGCTTCCTGAAACCCTGGAGGGAGGATGGGAGGTAGAGGGTGGAGGAGGAATGGCAGGGAGGATGAGATAAGGGTTGGAAGGTGGAGAATGAGGGTGAGGAGGATAATGGCTGCAGGTAGCCTAGTGGAGTACTCAACAGAGCTCTATGACATTATGCACGTTGGACTTGTAACCGAAAGGTTGCAAGTTCGAATCCCTGAGCTGACAAGGTAAACATCTGTTGTTCTGCCCCTGAACAAGGCAGGTAACCCACTGTTCCTAGGCCGTCATTGAAAATAAGAATTTGTTCTTAACTGACTTGCCTAGTTAAATAAAGGTCTAATATACGTACACTTTTTAAATGGCATGTTGGAGATGGAGAAAGGATGGAGTTGGGAGGAGGGGGAGGGAGGTTAGCCTAGTGGAGGGGGAGGGAGGTTAGCCTAGTGGAGTGGGAGGGAGGTTAGCCTAGTGGAGGGGGAGGGAGGTTAGCCTAGTGGAGGGGAGGGAGAGGGTGGCAGGAGAGGTTGAGGTGAAGGACTGACAGAAAGGATGGAGTTGGGAGGAGGGGGAGGGAGGTTAGCCTAGTGGAGGGGGAGGGAGAGGGTGAGGTGAAGGACTGACAGAAAGGATGGAGTTGGAGGGAGGTTAGCCTAGTGGAGGGGGAGGGAGAGGGTGAGGTGAAGGACTGACAGAAAGGATGGAGTTGGGATGAGGGGGAGGGAGGTTAGCCTAGTGGAGGGGGAGGGAGAGGGTGGCAGGAGAAGTTGAGGTGAAGGACTGACAGAAAGGAGGAGGAGGAGGAGGAGGAGGAGGAGGAGGAGAACGGAGAAGGGGATGAAGGAGAAGGGAGCACAGGGACAGATGTGAGCCCCCTGACCCCTGACCCTTGGAGAAAGAGAAGAAAGGAATCAGAGGAATCCATCTTTGTTATAGAACTATATATATGACAGCCTGTGTCCACGTAAAAGTGAGCTTGACGCCGCAGAGGCCACGATCGGGATATGAGTCACTGCCTGCGCCCTGTAGAGGGCTCTGGTCATAAATAGTGCACTGTTTAGTGAATAGGGAGCCATTTGTGACGAAGCCCCATGAACAGGAGTCATTCAGGTCCGAAGCGCCCAGTCAAAGGAGCACTACCCTCCTCCCCTGGACCCCCACAAGTCAGAGAGAATCAAAGAGGGGTGGGGGTCACCTGATATCTGAGGAATGTTTCGGCTCTCGAACCCACAACAACAGAAACAGAGGAACAACTCTGATCCTAGTAAATCAGGACATCGTGGGGACGGGTGGAACGAACCAGTAACAGCATGTCTCTCTAAAGGTGAATTTATATCGGTACTACTTGTTGTTGTATGGAGCAGGCTGAATATTCCTAAAGTAAAAAAACAATTAGAACACATTCCTAATATTGAGTTGCAACCCCCACCCCCTTTTTTAAAACTCTCGAACAGCCTCAAGTCGTCGGGGACATGGACTCTACAGGGTCTACAGGGTGTTGAAAAGCGTTCCACAGGGATACTGGCCCATGTTGACTCCAATGCTTCCCACACTGGCGTCAAGTTGGCTGGATGTCCTTTGGGTGGTGGACCGTTCTTGATACACACAGGAAACTGTTGAGGGTGAAAAACCCAGCAGCGTCGCAGTTCTACTACCATACCCCATTCAAAGGTGCTTATATATGTTGTCTTGCCAATTCACCCTCTGCATGGCACACATACACAATCCCATGTCTCAATTGTCTCAAGGCTTAAAAATAATTTTGGAACCTGACTCCTTCCCTTCATGTACACTGATAGAATTGGGTTTAACAAGTGGATTTAACAAGTGACATTAATAAGGGATCATAGATTTCACCTGGATTCATGTCATGGAAAGACAAGGTGTCATGGAAAGACAAGGTGTCATGGAAAGACAAGGTGTCATGGAAAGACAAGGTGTCATGGAAAGACAAGGTGTTCTTATTGTTTTGTCCACTCAGTGTATATCTATTTGGTGATACATAAAAACAAGATACTGTAAATCAAGTGAAATATGAGGGTGGAGAGAGATGAAGAAGGATGTATTGTCAACCCCCATAGTACCATGACCGTTGGTGCGTTTGGTGCTGTTGGTGCAGTTGGGGCGGTTGGTGCCATTGGTGCTGTTGGGGGGGGTTGGTGCAGTTGGTGCAGTTGGTGCGGTTGGTGCTGTTGGTGCGGTTGGTGCAGTTGGTGCAGTTGGTGCAGTCATTCTGTTACCAAACGTTGCATCTGCACTGTTCTTCAAGTCAATGTGTTTTAGTCACATATTTGTTTCAGTGGAAACGGTTAAATGTCATGCTTGTGCAAAGAGTTTGCAATCTTTGTTTTTTGTTTGGCCAAAACACGTTAAAGTGAACAATTGAGACTCTCAGAACCATGGAATTTCTTCCTAGACAAACAGCTACTATGACCGAAAAGGACCACAGACCTAGAGCCCTGAGCATGTGGAAACAGGCTGAGTGTTTTACAATAAATTACAATAAATACTACAACATATGGACTTCTGGTATGGATCTGTTGACATTGAATGAATAAAACTAAATTCAGGAAACTAGGCGTATGTCACTAGTGTCACTACTTCACAGAAGAGACGTTTGAAAGTAAACTTTTTTTCATCTTAATGTGTTTTTCGGCAGAAATGCCTTCTGGAACAGGTGAACTTTCATGTGTCTTAATAACAAACTTGTAAATCCATCTGTAAATACAATTAAAATGGTTAAATTATGAACCTAGTTGGTTGAGCCAAAGAAAAAAGCCAGCAACCTTCCCGCTAGCCATGATTGGCTGAGATAATGAGTGGGCTGGACATGCAGAGAGATGGGTTGGGATTAGTCTGACATATAGGACGCTAACTGTCTATTTGATCTGGTCAGTATGTCTAGGTAATCCTGATTGGCTGAGATAATGAATGGCTTCCAGAACATGTGAACTTTCATGTGCCTTAATATCAAACTTGTATACCATCTGTAAATACGAATAAAATTACAGAGAGATGAGTTGAGATTGGTCTGCCATGTAGCACGCTTCTGTCTATAAGATGAGCTGGTCAGTATTTGTAGTAATTCTTTCTAAAAGCAGCTTTTTTGAACGACATCACGTAGTAGACCTGCAAAAATAATTTTTTTTTAAATTTCCTGTGGAATTAGAGTATGATAGGTAAGAAGATTGAAAGAATTCTGGCGTTTGATTGCAAATATTACTGGAGAGATAAAAAGAGAAGACACAGAAGGCTGTTGTATAAACACCTGCCTCTGGATTACATCTTCAAACTAAAGGCAATCATGGCCTCCGTGACAGAGAGGGAGAACCGTCCACCGATGTCTAGCCAGCTACATTTTCAGATATTACACGTTTCTAATTTTGTCAGAAAGTTGTTTAATTCAAGTTAAAGCATACTATTAGCTAGCTAGCTAACGTTAGCTGGCTGGTTAGCTAGCTAATGTTACGTGTAAGATCGGTGTAGTAATATTATTCATATCTCAGAGCCATGTTCTTTGCTAGCCTAACATCACTTAGCTAACGTTGAACCTGGTTGGTTAGCTACCTGCAGATTCATGCAGGGTAGTAATGTTACGAGTTGTGACAATGCTTCATTGTTTAGCTAGCTAGCTAGCTAGCTACATGTCTAAACAAAAGACTCCACTATGCAAGTAATCATTCATGATTTCACTGCGACAACTGTTCATGGGATGTAGCTGGTAAATTGGCTCTGGCCATCTACTGAGATTTCAGAGTACTCCCATCTGAGTGTGCCATAGCACAACCAGCCTAACCAGCTCTGCTAAGGTGAGTGAAATGGTCAGAGTGAGGTGATCTCTCATTTGTGTCTGGAAGTAGCTTGCAAGCTAGCCAACGTTAGCTTGGGTGCTTGACTGCTGTTGTTTGGTCAACCCTACGCCTCGGCAAGAACGTCCAGTGTGCTCCGAGAACGAAACGCTCTGACTTTACGAATGGACAATCTGACAACACTCTGAGTTTACGAATGTCCAGAGCTCATTCTGGCACTCCAGATTAAATTCACAACACACGCGTAGTGTAAACCTGTCTGAGTCTTGAAATCTTTGGTTGTTCAGTACTTCACATGTGAACCCTTGAAAAATATAAACTTTGGTTATTGACCATAATTTGCAAATAAATTCATTAAAAATCCTACAATGTGATTTTCTGGATTATTTTTTTCTAATTTTGTCTGTCATAGTTGAAGTGGACCTATGATGAAAATTACAGGCCTCTCTCGTCCTTTTAAGTGGGAGAACTTGCACAATTGTGGCTGACTAAATACTTTTTTGCCCCACTGTAGATAGGGCTGAATTGGTCTATATAGATAGGGCTGTATTGGTCTATATAGATAGGGCTGAATTGGTCTATATAGATAGGGCTGAATTGGTTTATATAGATAGGGCTGAATAGGTCTATATAGATAGGGCTGAATAGGTCTATATAGATAGGGCTGAATAGGTCTATATAGAAAGGGCTGAATTTGGTTTATATAGATAGGGCTGAATTGGTTTATATAGATAGGGCTGTATTGGTCTATATAGATAGGGCTGAATTGGTATATATAGATAGGGCTGTATTGGTCTATATAGATAGGGCTGAATTGGTTTATATAGATAGGGCTGAATAGGTCTATATAGATAGGGCTGAATAGGTCTATATAGATAGGGCTGAATAGGTCTATATAGAAAGGGCTGAATTTGGTTTATATAGATAGGGCTGAATTGGTTTATATAGATAGGGCTGTATTGGTCTATATAGATAGGGCTGAATTGGTATATATAGATAGGGCTGAATTGGTCTATATAGAAAGGGCTGAATTGGTTTATATAGATAGGGCTGTATTGGTCTATATAGATAGGGCTGAATAGGTCTATATAGATAGGGCTGAATAGGTCTATATAGAAAGGGCTGAATTTGGTTTATATAGATAGGGCTGAATTGGTCTATATAGATAGGGCTGAATTGGTTTATATAGATAGGGCTGAATTGGTATATATGATGAAAAGGGCTGAATTGGTATATATGGAAAGGGCTGAATTGGTCTATATAGATAGGGCTGAATTGGTCTATATAGATAGGGCTGAATAGGTCTATATAGATAGGGCTGAATAGGTCTATATAGATAGGGCTGAATAGGTCTATATAGATAGGGCTGAATTGGTCTATATAGATAGGGCTGAATTGGTATATATATATAGGGCTGAATTGGTCTATATAGATAGGGCTGAATAGGTCTATATAGATAGGGCTGAATAGGTCTATATAGATAGGGCTGAATTGGTCTATATAGATAGGGCTATATTGGTCTATATAGATAGGGCTGAATAGGTCTATATAGATAGGGCTGAATAGGTCTATATAGATAGGGCTGAATAGGTCTATATAGATAGGGCTATATTGGTCTATATAGATAGGGCTGAATAGGTCTATATAGATAGGGCTGAATAGGTCTATATAGATAGGGCTGAATAGGTCTATATAGAAAGGGCTGAATTGGTCTATATAGATAGGGCTGAATAGGTCTATATAGATAGGGCTGAATAGGTCTATATAGAAAGGGCTGAATTGGTCTATATAGATAGGGCTGAATATGTCTATATAGAAAGGGCTGAATAGGTCTATATAGATAGGGCTGAATAGGTCTATATAGATAGGGCTATATTGGTCTATATAGATAGGGCTGAATAGGTCTATATAGATAGGGCTGAATAGGTCTATATAGATAGGGCTGAATAGGTCTATATAGAAAGGGCTGAATTGGTCTATATAGATAGGGCTGAATAGGTCTATATAGATAGGGCTGAATAGGTCTATATAGAAAGGGCTGAATTGGTCTATATAGATAGGGCTGAATATGTCTATATAGAAAGGGCTGAATTGGTCTATATAGATAGGGCTGAATAGGTCTATATAGATAGGGCTGAATTGGTCTATATAGATAGGGCTGAATAGGTCTATATAGATAGGGCTATATTGGTCTATATAGATAGGGCTGAATAGGTCTATATAGATAGGGCTGAATTGGTCTATATGGAAAGGGCTGAATTGGTCTATATAGAAAGGGCTGAATTGGTATATATGGAAAGGGCTGAATTGGTATATATGGAAAGGGCTGAATTGGTATATATGGAAAGGGCTGAATTGGTCTATATAGAAAGGGCTGAATTGGTATATATGGAAAGGGCTGAATTGGTCTATATAGATAGGGCTGAATTGGTATATATGGAAAGGGCTGAATTGGTCTATATAGATAGGGCTGAATTGGTATATATAGATAGGGCTGTATTGGTCTATATAGATAGGGCTGAATTGGTCTATATGATGAAAAGGGCTGAATTGGTCTATATAGATAGGGCTGAATTGGTATATATAGATAGGGCTGTATTGGTCTATATAGATAGGGCTGAATTGGTCTATATGATGAAAAGGGCTGAATTGGTCTATATAGATAGGGCTGAATAGGTCTATATAGATAGGGCTGAATAGGTCTATATAGATAGGGCTGAATTGGTTTATATAGAGAGGGCTGAATAGGTCTATATAGATAGGGCTGAATAGGTCTATATAGATAGGGCTATATTGGTCTATATAGATAGGGCTGAATAGGTCTATATAGATAGGGCTGAATTGGTCTATATGATGGAAAGGGCTGAATTGGTCTATATGATGGAAAGGGCTGAATTGGTCTATATGATGGAAAGGGCTGAATTGGTCTATATGATGAAAAGGGCTGAATTGGTCTATATGATGAAAAGGGCTGAATTGGTCTATATGATGGAAAGGGCTGAATTGGTCTATATGATGAAAAGGGCTGAATTGGTATATATGGAAAGGGCTGAATTGGTCTATATGGAAAGGGCTGAATTGGTCTATATGATGGAAAGGGCTGAATTGGTCTATATAGATAGGGCTGAATTGGTCTATATGATGGAAAGGGCTGAATTGGTCTATATAGATAGGGCTGAATTGGTCTATATGGAAAGGGCTGAATTGGTCTATATGATGGAAAGGGCTGAATTGGTCTATATAGATAGGGCTGAATTGGTATATATGGAAAGGGCTGAATTGGTCTATATAGATAGGGCTGAATTGGTATATATAGATAGGGCTGAATTGGTTTATATAGATAGGGCTGAATAGGTATATATAGAGAGGGCTGTATTGGTCTATATAGATAGGGCTGAATTGGTCTATATAGATAGGGCTGAATTGGTTTATATAGATAGGGCTGTATTGGTCTATATAGATAGGGCTGTATTGGTATATATAGATAGGGCTGAATTGGTTTATATAGATAGGGCTGAATAGGTATATATAGATAAGGCTGTATTGGTCTATATAGAGAGGGCTGTATTGGTCTATATAGAAAGGGCCGTATTGAAATGTTTCACACAGGAAAACTATGAAATGCATATGCATAGGTAATGGTAGAGATTGGACAGTTCTGAGATAATGGAAAAATTATTCGACCAAAGGTTGACGACACACCAGTTCACCTGACTGAATACAAACAGAACACTGTTGATTTTATGAGCATTTTACATTTTCATCTCATTGTCATCCGGATATATTTCGTATTTGTATTTATTATGGATCCCCATTAGTTCCTGTCAAGGCAGCAGCTACTCTTCCTGGGGTTTATTATGGATCCCCATTAGTTCCTGCCAAGGCAGCAGCTACTCTTCCTGGGGTTTATTATGGATCCCCATTAGTTCCTGCCAAGGCAGCAGCTACTCTTCCTGGGGTTTATTATGGATCCCCATTAGTTCCTGCCAAGGCAGCAGCTACTCTTCCTGGGGTTTATTATGGATCCCCATTAGTTCCTGCCAAGGCAGCAGCTACTCTTACTGGGGTTTATTGTGGATCCCCATTAGTTCCTACCAAGGCAGCAGCTACTCTTACTGGGGTTTATTATGGATCCCCATTAGTTCCTGCCAAGGCAGCAGCTACTCTTCCTGGGGTTTATTATGGATCCCCATTAGTTCCTGCCAAGGCAGCAGCTACTCTTACTGGGGTTTATTGTGGATCCCCATTAGTTCCTACCAAGGCAGCAGCTACTCTTACTGGGGTTTATTATGGATCCCCATTAGTTCCTGCCAAGGCAGCAGCTACTCTTCCTGGGATTTATTATGGATCCCTGAGCAGACAGCCAGATAACTGGTATAATGTCATACATGTTGACACAGTGTAAATTCCATCCCGCTGCCTAAGAGCAGCAAACATTTCATATTAAGCTCTGTCATCAAAACCCATATCAGGACTATGACCCTAAAAATGAAAAACACCGGCCAAGTTCTGTTCTAACGTGCATAAAGATTAAATTGGGATAATGTATACTGGCTAACGACCATGCAAAATAGTCATGGAGAGCAATGTAAAATATGGTAAGCGCATGGGTGCCTCCATCTTTATGGACATCCGCTATTCACTTTATAACAAGCGAGAAGTAGCCTTGTGCTATCCTTTTGCTAGCCTTGTGCTATGAAGCCTACGTTCTCTCACAGAACATGAGAGAAGTAGCCTTGTGCTAGCCTTGTGCTAGCCTTGTGTTATGAAGCCTACATTCTCTCATAGAACATGAGAGAGCCAGATGAGCATAAGAAATACTTCAGCAGTACTTATCATCTCTGCTGTGGAAAGAGAGTGAGTGAGTGAGTGAGTGAGTGAGTGAGTGAGTGAGTGAGTGAGTGAGTGAGTGA
Organism: Oncorhynchus gorbuscha; assembly: GCF_021184085.1. NCBI lineage: Eukaryota > Metazoa > Chordata > Actinopteri > Salmoniformes > Salmonidae > Oncorhynchus > Oncorhynchus gorbuscha. Next base: position 116,300,626 of record NC_060173.1, on the reverse strand, counting down.
GTGAGTGAGTGAGTGAGTGAGTGAGTGAGTGAGTGAGTGAGTGAGGAGAGAGACATACTGACTCTCTAATCTGGGGATCTGACTCTCCTGGTTCCTCTCTAGGTTTCTTCCTAGGTTCAGGCCTTTCTACGGGAGTTTTTCCTAGCCACCGTGCTTCTACACCTGCATTGCTTTGCTGTTTGGGGTTTTAGGTTGGGTTTCTGTACAGCACTTTGAGATATCAGCTGATGTACGAAGGGCTATATAAATACATTTGATTTGATTTAATGAAAGGCGTCCCAGAGACAGCGCTCCATGTGTAAAAACAACGAAGGCCACCGCACACAGTGTCTAAACTACACCTGTCATCAGCACTGCTTCAAACCACGCCCGTTACCCTGTCACACACCAGCTAAATAAACACTCCTCACACACACACACACACAACCCAACCTTGATCAGATCAGCCTGGGTTGTGATAACGTGACAACACTGTCAGAGATAGATGGAGACATATCTATTAATATCACTATGAATCCAGAAGTGAGAAGACAAACTGAGAAAAGAGTTCAACCATGAGGTCACTGTTCCCACGAGAGTGTTGTCATATTGCAATCAGCAACTTTTGTCTCCATCTCTATTTCAGTCATTTCTTTAATTTCAGAAACAGAAATTGTTTATATCATTCCTTTCGATTCCTTTTTAAACCTCTGAAATATGTGTATTTTGTTTACATTTAGCCTAACATTAAAAACATTAAATGAATTCACCAATCAGTGTGGATAAAGTGGCTCTCTGTGGAGCGGGAAAGCCTCTGTATAGGAACGTTGTTAATAAACAACCAATTGTATTTTTTTTCGCCACGTTAACAGCATGGTTTAATCGTAATGAAAGATAAACACACAATGTGCTGTCAGTCACAGTGTAGAGCGCGAGGTGCAACTGAAAGAGTGAGAAGGATGGGGGGAAAGCTTTCCTTGAAGTGCTGGGCATTTTCTGAATTACACCCAATGAATTACAACAAGGGAGGACATTGAATATTTTTTTACTCCAGAGTTGGTTTAACGTCGGACCAGAGCATACGCTAGCTAGCTAACAATGAGTTGGTTTAACGTCGGACCAGAGCATACGCTAGCTAGCTAACAATGAGTTGGTTTAACGTCGGACCAGAGCATACGCTAGCTAGCTAACAATGAGTTGGTTTAACGTCGGACCAGAGCATACGCTAGCTAGCTAACAATGAGTTGGTTTAACGCCGGACCAGAGCATACGCTAGCTAGCTAACAATGAGTTGGTTTAACGTCGGACCAGAGCATACGCTAGCTAGCTAACAATGAGTTGGTTTAACGTCGGACCAGAGCATACGCTAGCTAGCTAACAATGAGTTGGTTTAACGTCGGACCAGAGCATACGCTAGCTAGCTAACAATGAGTTGGTTTAACGTCGGACCAGAGCATACGCTAGCTAGCTAACAATGAGTTGGTTTAACGTCGGACCAGAGCATACGCTAGCTAGCTAACAATGAGTTGGTTTAACGTCGGACCAGAGCATACGCTAGCTAGCTAACAATGAGATGGTTTAACGTCGGACCAGAGCATACGCTAGCTAGCTAACAATGAGTTGGTTTAACGTCGGACCAGAGCATACGCTAGCTAGCTAACAATGAGTTGGTTTAACGTCGGACCAGAGCATACGCTAACTAGCTAACAATGAGTTGGTTTAACGTCGGACCAGAGCATACGCTAGCTAGCTAACAATGAGTTGGTTTAACGTCGGAACAGAGCATACGCTAGCTAGCTAACAATGAGTTGGTTTAACGTCAGACCAGAGCATACGCTAGCTAGCTAACAATGAGTTGGTTTAATGTCGGACCAGAGCATACGCTAGCTAGCTAACAATGAGTTGGTTTAACGTCGGACCAGAGCATACGCTAGCTAGCTAACAATGAGTTGGTTTAACGTCAGACCAGAGCATACGCTAGCTAGCTAACAATGAGTTGGTTTAATGTCGGACCAGAGCATACGCTAGCTAGCTAACAATGAGTTGGTTTAACGTCGGACCAGAGCATACGCTAGCTAGCAAACAATGAGTTGGTTTAACGTCGGACCAGAGCAACGTCAGACCAGAGCTAACAATCGTGTATGTGCAAAGCAGCACAATAATAAAAAAATTAAAACTTACCTTTTTTGTAGTTAATAAATCCAATGTGAAACGTGATCCTTAACTAGCATTGAAAAAGTCAATCCATTCTATCTTTATTTCTACACTGGAAAAAATATATATACATGTAACATGTAAAGTGTTGAGCTGAAATTAAACATCTCTGAAATTTGGTGAATGAATTTGTTTTGATCCTTCTTCGTGAGTGTTTCTCCTTTGACGAGATAATCGGATTCACCTGACAGCTGTGGCATATCAAGAAGCTGATTACACAGCATGATCATTAATTACGCAGGTGCACCTTGTGCTGGGGAGAAGAAAAGGCCACCCTAAAATGTGCAGTTTTGTCACACAACACAATGCCACAGATGTCTCCAGTTTTGTCACACAACACAATGCCACAGATGTCTCCAGTTTTGTCACACAACACAATGCCACAGATGTCTCCAGTTTTGTCACACAACACAATGCCACAGATGTCTCCAGTTTTGTCACACAACACAATGCCACAGATGTCTCCAGTTTTGTCACACAACACAATGGCCACAGATGTCTCCAGTTTTGAGGGAGGGTGAAATTGGCTTCCTGACTGTAGGTATGTCCACCAAAGCTTTCGCCAAGAAAATGTAACGTTAATTTCTCTACCATAAGCCGCCTCCAACATCATTTAGAGAATTTGTGGGGATTGGCTGGGTCATTGGCTGGGCCTGGCTCGCCAGTGGCTGAGCCCCTGCCCAGTCAAGTGAAATCCATAGATTAGGACCTAATGAATTGATTTAAATTGAGTGATTTCCTTATATGAACTGTAACACAGCAAAATCTTTGACATTTTTTTGCATGTAGCGTTTATATTTTTTGTTCGGTATAATTAAACATCTCTCCCTAATTTCTGAATCATGCTTGTGACGTCGTCAGTAGCCTACAGTAAGCTATTATTCAGAAGGAGAGGGGTAGGTTGTCACGACCTCCGCCGAAGTCGGTCCCTCTCCTTGACCGCATTACATAGGTAGCCTACACAACCACACTGGGAGATATTTCCAGCAGGCAGACACTGAGTTACAGAGGGAGGGCTTTGTTCTGATTATATGTAAAAATAAAAAATAAAAATAAAACGTTTTTAACCGGTTCTCAAGCGTTTTAAAAATAACGGTTCTGTTCCAGAACAGTATAGATCAGTTTCGTGTTCGGGTTCTGTTCCTCAAATCATTTTGTTATTTTACAGTTTTCGGTTCTGTTTCCGTGACGCCGTTTCACCCCTTAATTTCGGCACCCGAAACCAAATCAGCTAAGGCTGATCACTGTGATTAACCCACCAGGAGAATACCTTCATCACTGTGATTAACCCACCAGGAGAATACCTTAATCACTGTGATTAACCCACTAGAGACCAAGAGAATACCTTCATCACTGTGATTAACCCACTAGAGACCAGGATAATACCTTCATCACTGTGATTAACCCACCAGGAGAATACCTTCATCACTGTGATTAACCCACTAGAGACCAGGAGAATACCTTCATCACTGTGATTAACCCACCAGGAGAATACCTTCATCACTGTGATTAACCCACCAGGAGAATACCTTCATCACTGTGATTAACCCACCAGGAGAATACCTTCATCACTGTGATTAACCCACCAGGAGAATACCTTCATCACTGTGATTGACTACATCGGTGCATTTGTTATGATAATAACCCATTTAAAGTACAGTCTTTTGTTAAACTAGAGGTACGTGTGAAAGTGAAACCATTGTGTAAATACAAGACTGAGATAATGGGAAATGGAATGAGAGATGGTCTTGACCTTGTTTGAAGATGTGGCACATGCTGCATTTAGCAGAGAGAAGACACGTGTGTTTTTAGAGACGGGGTGGGACTATTTTGCATAAAGTAGTACAGATTGGCTCATCAGATATCGTTTCCCAAAACAGATCTTACAGGATCTTTAACGATGATTTAAGACCTACTTTAGAAAGGCAAACACATGCACGTCTAAGTGCTATCCACCCTCGGGCCTTTACAGACGAGCACTTTTCAGCTGGAGCTTGGCATTCCACACCCCTCTTTGAGCTGCTGTTTTGATTGTAATCATTATCAAATCGAACGATTTCCACACATCAATCACACAACACCTAGAAGTAAAGAAAGGTATCTTTACCATCAATGGGGTCCTGAATTAGAACGTAACAGAAAAGGCTTCCACTGCAGAACAGCAGGGGGCCTTCACGCCAACAGCACGGAGCTGTTGAGGATGGATGGCCGGTTCTGAACGTTTAAAAATGACAGGATTAGGATTAACGTTTTCGAAAACAAATCACTAATTGAACAGGTCCCGATCATCATCATCATCATCATCATCATAAAGAGGGAAATAAAACGTTAACGTTACAGACGCAACAATGCTGAAACGTTAGAAGGAGATGTGTATCTTTACATTTATTTCCCACGGATATAAATCGCTCCGCACGTAATCGTCATTAACAGCTGGGGGGGGGGGGGGTTGACAAAGAACGAGACTTGGGAAGAGACAACAGCTAAATTCTGTACGGCAATGCTTTGAGAAGTTAAACGAGAGTTGGTTGAATAGATGCTAACATCGCAAGGTGAAATTGAGCTACAGTGGCAATCCTTCACAGCCTGAAAGGGAGTCCCGGTTTGTTTCTTCTTCACCTCGACACCCATCCTGTCTCTGGCAGCAGTGCGATAAGGGACGGAGTGAGAAAAACACAGCTCTGAACGATAGAAAGTATTTCAATTGATATGCAGCCATTATCAATGGTACAGGTGGTTTGAAGTACATGTGCCATTGTTAAAGCCCCTAGCTGGCCAAGCCACAACTGAGCCAAATAAAAACGTTTTGTCTGTTCTGATACTACCATATCACCACTATTTCAGTCTCATTTCGCACCATTGTATTTCATGGTATGTCGTTTTATATTCCCCACAGGCTTTAAAGTTATATTTTATTTTTTTACCATATATGGT